>NC_066511.1:26272671-26280171 GCF_024679095.1 Eriocheir sinensis
TATGTATCACTGGTGAATAAAAGAGCTTATAATTGGTTTAAAAAGGGCGTGCCATTGATTTTAAATACGTCTTATCGATGGTTGCTAAAATACATCATCACTATATTTAATTGGGCATGTCACTGGTTAGGAAAAGCCTTGTCACTGATTTAAAAAAGTGTTTGTTTCCAGTTTTCAAAAAGGTTTGTCACTGATGGCTGAAGGGAATGCAGGTGTGTCTTAAAGGAAGGACGTGGGATACAGGGGAACAGTATATGTGCGGATCGGTGTGGACGCCTCCCCCGCCGCGTCTACTAGTGAAGAGCGTGAGTAACTCGCCATCTGGTGCTTTGAGTTGGCAGCGATGATACATTTAGCGTCAGAATAATGTCCGATAACCGTAACAGATGTGAACCTCTCTCTCTCTCTCTCTCTCTCTCTCTCTCACACACACACACACACACCACAAAAAAAACATGTATCGCCGTCTTATTTTTCTTGAAAGTTGTAAAGATTTATTGGATTACATTTTTATTGACAAAACTTCTGAAGAATAAAAAAAAAAAAAAACCGTATACAGGAAAAATATGGAGTAAGGGAAAGACGCAAGAGAGAGAGAGAGAGAGAGAGAGAGAGAGAGAGAGAGAGAGAGAGAGAGAGAGAGAGAGAGAGAGAGAGAGAGAGAGAGAGAGAGAGAGAGAGAGAGAGAGAGAGAGAGAGAGAGAGAGAGAGAGAGAGAATGAATGACTAAAACAGAGACAGAGAAGGGCAAACGTAGGTGAGAGAAGGGAGGGAAGGAAGGGGAGGAAAGGGAAGGGAGGGAAGGAAGGGGAGGGATGGGAAGGGAGGGAAACAAGGGCTCGCCAGTTGACACAGCAGCGAGGATCTGAGTGTCACTGGTGTTTGCGTTGGCGGCGTGAATACCTGAACTGCCGTCACCTGGTCTTCCCTCAAGCCTCCTCTCATGCTCGGTCTTGTTATCTTTCCTCGTCTCCTATTGCAACCTCTTCCTACAGTCGTCCTTTCTTTTGCCTTGTTATCTCTCTTATCTCTCCAGCTTAACGGTTACTCTTCTCATATCTTCCCTTATCTTGATCTTTCCTGTTTCATTTCTTCCTTTGGCTTCATTTCTCGGAGTCCCATTAATTTGTGGCTTCCTCATTCCTATTTCTTTATTGCGTTTCCTTCTTGCAGTTTCTTTATGTCCCATCTTGCTTCCCTCTTTAGCTTCATCCTACATACAGCTTCCTTCACTTTCACTCTTCCCTTTCTTTTATTATTTTTTTGGTTCTCCCTTTATTCCTTTATGCCCCATCTTGCTTCTCTCTTTAGCTTCATCCTACATACAGCTTCTTTCATTTCAGGTCTTGCTCTTACTTCCCTTTTGCATGTTTTTGGTTGTCCCTTTATGGCTTGTATTGTTCTTTAGCATCAACAGCATCATCAATTCCCTTCTTGTCTCCCCCACACACCATCTCAAGCTGCGCATTCTCCTCTCTTCTTCGTTTCCCTTGCCCGTTATTGCAATTTTCTCTTACGTCAGATTGTGTGGCTTTCACATTCTCCTCGACCCTCCTGCCCTCCCAAGACCTCATCTCGTTCAAGACCTTTTTCTTTTCTTGGTCTTCAATGTTGCCGCTGTTTTTTGCCTCCTGTTGTGTGTTAATTTTCCTTTTTCTTGCTCTTCTTGACTCCCCTTCTCCTCGCCTCATTCTGTCCTTTCTCTTCATAATCTTCTTTAACCATAACGCATAACTGTTTTTCAATCTCTACTGTTATTTTCGCCTTTTTTTTTTTTAGTTTCCTGTCTTTTACGATTTGTCATTCTTTTTAACCTTTCTTGCATCCCCAGTAGTTTTATTTGCTTTCTTTTATTTTCTCATTCTTCTTTCCTTTGCATTTGCTGGAGCCATCTTGCAGCGCTTCCTCCCTGTTCCTTTCCTTCATACTTTACTCACAACTTGCCTCTCCTTGAACCTGCATCTTATCTTCTTGCGCCTCTTGAATTCACTTTTGCTTTCCTACCCTTGCTTCTCTTTCTTTCTTCCTATTCCTGCTTTCTCTTCAGCTTGTCCAATTCTACGGCTCCCTCCTACTCATCTCTCTTGCTCCTCCTCCCTATCTCATGGCCCTCCAGTCCTCCTCCTTCAGCATCCTCACTTCCTGGCGAGTGTCTGGCGAAGGGTGAGTAGAGATGAAGGGATTGGAGAACGGAAGAGGGGACTTTGATAGAAGCGACTGATAAATGAGTAGTGAATGTGAGTACAGGACGAGGTGGAGGGGGAGAAGGAGAAGGAGGCTGAGAAGGGTGAGGAGGAGTGTAAAGGGTTTAAAACATGCTGCATCGTATTGGTTCATTGCTGGTGGTGTTCAGGACAAAAATAAAGGTTACATGTGAACTCTGCACGAAAGGAAATAAAAAAAAACTATACAGGAAAAGACTCCACACACACAGTACAAATATTGAAATAAGACACGAAAAAAATTATGAACCCCGAGAGAAAAACCTTTGCACCGCCTCAAAAATTCCACGAACACACACACACACACACACACACACACACACACACACACACACACACACACACACACACACACACAGGAAAAAGAAGTGAGAATAGAAAAGAGAAGAGGTGAGATAAAAAACGAGGAGTATAAAAAAGACAAACCTTCACGTGAGAAACAAAGAATGATCTGCAATCAAGAGTGCGAGGGGAGAGAATGGGAGCGTCTAACCCTCCCCCCCCCTCCCCTCACTTTCCTCTCCCTCGCAAGGCCGTGCCACTCATCGTCATCACGTGGGAGAGGGGAAAAAGAGGAGAGGGGAAGGGAGAGGCGAAAGAAGAGGCGAAGAGGGAGGCTGGATGATGGTTGGCTCGGGAACGTCAGGGGGAAAGAGGTGGAATTTGAACTAGAAGGAGAAAGAGGAGGAGAAGGATGAGGATGAGGAGGAGGAGGAGAAAGATGAAGAAGAGACGGGAGGAGCAGAAGGAGGAAAACAATCAGGAGGAGGAGGAGGAGGAGGAGGAGAAGAAATGAAAGAAAGGGGAGAGAGGCAACATACACGGAAGAGGTGAGTGGATGAGGAGAAGAGGGAGACTGAGACAGAATAGGAGAAGGATGTCTGTGTGAGGCGGATGTGTCCCCGTAGCATGATGAAAAGACTAAACAAAGAAAGGTAAACAGGAGTGGGAGGAGAGGAAAATTTGGAAAAAGATGGAGGGAGGAAAGAATCAGCATACGGGACGAGAAAACAAGATTAACAAATGGAAGAAAGAAAGGCCAAAAAATAAGAGAGATTTTGCTTTTGAGATAGCAGAGGAACGGGGAAGTAAGAGGATATAGTAAAGGGGAAGAGGAAGGGTTACTGATGAAAGGAAGGAGGGGAAGGTGATAAATATGGTGAGAAATGAATGTGAAAGTGACAGGTTGGACTGGAGTGGAGGGCGAAAAAAGAAAATATGAAACGAAAGGAAGAGAGAGAAATAGATAAGAATAACATGGTGGACGAGAGAGAGAGAGAGAGAGAGAGAGAGAGAGAGAGAGAGAGAGAGAGAGAGAGAGAGAGAGAGAGAGAGAGAGAGAGAGAGAGAGAGAGAGAGAGAGAGAGAGAGAGAGAGAGAGAGAGAGAGAGAGAGAGAGAGAGAGAGAGAGAGAGAGAGAGAGAGAGAGAGAGAGAGAGAGAGAGAGAGAGAGAGAGAGAGAGAGAGAGAGAGTTCACTTTTCATAAAGTAGAGAAAATCTGTAACCCTATATATTTTGTATCATCACTATCTTTCTTCTTTCATCATCTTTTGTTTCCAATTTTCACACCAATTACATTTCATCACTCCTCCCTTCATCATTTCTCCTTTCTTGTATTCACTGTTAATCACTTTCCGACATTTTCTACATATTTACACTCATCTGTCTCTCTCTCCCTTCTCCTTTGCTAGACTCATTTCGTTCTCTTTCTCAACGTCTTCCTATTCTCTCGCCCTCCTTCACCTCTCTCTCATACGCGCAGCAATGCAGAGCCCGGTTCCCCTCAGTTCTAATTTCGCCTCCATTCCTTCCCTCTTTTCTTACTTGCTTCTCTCGTTCCCTCCTTTATCTTACCCTTTCCTAATATTTCCCGCATTCAAATACACCGTTTCCTCGCTACTAATTTCGCTTCAATTCCTTCCTTCCGTCTTTCCCTCCCGTCCTTGCCCTCCTCATCTCAACTTTTATCTCTCCATAATCTCCGCACATACTCTCGCCCCTCGCGCTCTAGTCTCTGCATTCCTTCCGCTTCTCCCGCTTCATTCCTCCGCTCATTTCTTTCTCCTTTAAAGACTTACATGGATGAGTTTAATTAATACATCCTTATGCATTTGTTTCTCAATGTAATCCATCTTTACAGTAATATACGTACTTTAATTTGATTTAAAATATATTATTGAAGATGGACATGCTACATTAATGAGTGCTATACTCCATGAATTACTTGACTTTTGCATAATAATTACATATTCTTGGAGGCATCATAACACACAAAGGAATAATCATTAATTGGTTACGGTGATATTAAAAACAAATCGTGTGTCGTCTGGATCTGAATTAGCTTTATTTTTTGCATCTTTTGTTTTCTTTATAGGAGCAGCATGTTGCGGGCATCCGTTTTCTTTATTTCTGGACACCTTGAAACTTCCCTTGAAACTGCTTCCTCAGCGTCAAGAAAATTAATCCATCAACGGGGTATTGGACGTAACTTTCTCTCTATATCTTCATCCTCATCCCTGTTCTGAACGCACCGCTACGTCTGGAAATCGTGCTCGGTATTACCTATCCTATCACGCCTCAAGCGGGGATAAGAGGCCTTGATCGTATTGCTAATTTCCTTCCGCGATTCTCATAAGGATTTGTAGGGCGTGTGGATGAGCAGAGAATAACGTTGAGTAAACCCGTGGAGTCCGCCGCTCATTGAGGCTGCCTGCTGGTGCCGGTTGTCGTGTTCGTGAGCTCCGAGGATTATTGTGTATCCCTCTGATGTGCCCTTAATGGAGCGGCATCCGGGGCCTATTGGGAGCGGAAACGTCTCTGGATCAACCACCTTCACAGTATACAGACACAGCGATGCGATATGGAGCTCCTTGTTTAGGTGTAATAATGTTTGGCGTATTCCTTCCTGTTTTGATATTTAACGTTCAATAAATCAAACTTTTGCAGAATAAAACAGGGCACGATGTAGGAGAGACTTTGCTTTGGTGTTATGAGCGTCGGTTCTTTTTCTAGTGATTTAAAGTTTGTTCTCTCATATGCACTTCCATGTGATTTATGTGGTAAGTATTCCGTCTTATGATAACGATTTTCAGCAGCGTTTTGTCACGTAATACCGACATGCTCATATTCAACTTAGGTACATTTCTCCCTTATCTTTACGTTATAAGTTGCTGTAAGTGTTTTAACTGCGTACCATTGTTGCCAGACTATCGTACTCAGAGCCGCGTATTTACCGGTTTCTGGCCCATGAATGTTGCCAAGAAGCACCAATGATTAACCATTTTATTGATAATTTTATATGAAGCCAGTTTTGGGGGTGGAGGAGACAGTTTTTAGGTCGGAAATCGGCAAACAGAGGAGGCTGAGTACGACAATCTAGCAACGTTACAGCGTACTCATGAAGACGAACCTACTTGAGGAGGGACTCACCTGCTTATGTACAGAAAAAAAAGCATAAAAATGTACGCCCAAAATTTCACTTATCTAAAAACTATCATGCACTAAACACAATAACACTTACTTTTCTGTGTATCCATAACAACTGACATACAATTAGCAACTTGATAAAGATATATACTAATTCTGAGAAGAGAAATAAGTGATATGGGTTGTTTCATGTCTGCGTGTATTAAAGTATTCTTATATGCGAGGGTATGTTGAGTATTTGTATATAAAAAAAGAAAACAGTCATAGGGACGTACGCGTACCTTGAGTGATGCGGAGCCGCCCAGTGTCTCGGTGTGATCTGTGGTGAGGATGAAGAAAGCTTACATTAAAAAAAAAAAAAAAAAAAAAAACTCACCTGCAACAACGTCATAAAACAACCCAACCCAACCTCACATCCATGGACACGGCTCTGCACGCAAAATCGCCCACACAACCACTTGGCCACAAAAAACTAACACAAGTTCATATACTTTAACACCAGCACATGCACCCTCCCTCCTCCACTCACACAGACACGCACATACTACACGAAAAATAATCCACGTGGTCATCAGTTTAGCGACATACTATTCCAATATTGACATCTGTGCGTGTCAAGTCCAGCCTGATTATATTCTGCCCTCCACCAACCCCTGGACCTCGTCTTTTCATCATCATCACTCCCACCACACAACACCTCCAGCCCCTCACAACGCATAACACTCAACAAGCCGAACTCTCACCTCCACTACCAGCACTAAACATCCCTCGTATCACCATCCTCGTCTCCACCACCACCACCACCATCTCCACCACTACCACCATTTAAAACCACAACAGTCATGGACATCACCACTATCATAATTCTTTCCTGGTAATGTATAGTGGAGTACATATTCGTGTTCATATTATGTGGGAAACGGTTTGGAATGCCTTTTCGCTCCACACACACACACACACACACACACACACACACATGCATTCATAACGCTGATGAGTGTATCGTCTTTTACCTAGTTGTTTCTATACGTCTTTCACTTTGATTTCAAGGTTTAGTGTTCAGCTTACATTATGACTGGCCTTGTGTGTGTGTGTGTGTGTGTGTGTGTGTGTGTGTGTGTGTGTGTGTGTGTGTGTGTGTGTGTGTGTGTGTGTGTGTGTTCTCTACCCTTTAAAATCCCATCATCGCTTTCATACTCTTCCTTCTTGCTCCTTCTTTACTAGCCTTTTCTTCCTTCCAAGCCCTCAACCCTCCTTCCGCACAGCTTTCTTCATTACTTCCTTCTCTCCTTCTCTTTCCTGACAAGCCTCTGAACCTGTTTTTCGGCCGACGGCACCAGGAAGTTCCCTCAGCTAGAGCTGCCTTGCTGAAAAGGGAGGAAGACCACGGCAAGGGTTTGATCTGCCAACCGCAAGATGAAGGGACAGACGCCTCTCGGTGTTTAATACACCATCTCCGCCAGGGACGAGGAAAACGAGAGCAAAGTGCCGAGCTTGTAGCGTGGGATGGAAGTAAACTAGGAATTGTTTTGGATAATTAAACATTGACATAAAGATAAAAGGATGGCATGTCTTCGAACTTTTGGAAGCTTAGAGAAGCGAATAAAGAAAATGCCAGATTTAACAGAAAAAAGTATACCCAACTATACTTGGAATATAGTAAATTTGATGCCAAAGAAACAAGTGTTATAGTCTGTATCATTTCATCTGTCCACCAACAAAGCGGAAATTTTGATGGATGTGGCTCCTGCGCATTTCTAGTTCGTGAATACGTGAAAATCAACTGTTGTGATAGACATTCAAGCTTATTTCTCAATGAAATATTTGAATGTTTATGCATATAAAAAACAA
>NC_066511.1:26285171-26330171 GCF_024679095.1 Eriocheir sinensis
CAAATTTGTATCTAAACATCTGGGTGTCTAGGTCGAGACTTTCACCTCAACACCACCTGCATACGGTGCGGGAGTGGATTTATTAAGGAGAAAAAAGTGGTAATGGGTGAGGAAGGGTCGGTGTGTGAGAGGGAGAGCGGTGCATTATTTGGGTGAGGTAAATGAGGACGGGCAAGAGTGAGCGTAGGGTTGTGACATGGGTGTGTGTACGCGAGTTAGTGTGGACAGCCTGTGGAAACGAGGCAGAGAGGGTCGAGTTTGTGCGAGAAAAAAAGGACATTTCAGAAAGGGGAAAAAAAAAAGCATGTGAAGCCAGCAAATCGAGAGAGAGAGAGAGAGAGAGAGAGAGAGAGAGAGAGAGAGAGAGAGAGAGAGAGAGAGAGAGAGAGAGAGAGAGAGAGAGAGAGAGAGAGAGAGAGAGAGAGAGAGAGAGAGAGAGAGAGAGAGAGAGAGAGAGAGAGAGAATAAAAAAAAATAAAAGAGAATAAGAGAGAGAAATGGCGTCTGGCTTCTGTTGTCTGGGGCCTTGGGACGATCGTATGTTGTGGTTCATTCTTAGTTGATGACCCAAGCCGCCGCCAGAGGTTCCTACTCCTGCAGTCAACAACAGTACAGCCGGTGTCCTCGCCAAGTCTACTCGGCCCGTTGCTTCGCCTTATACAATAATCACAGTTCTTAAATCTCTCTCATTCTCGCAACAGCATTTATACATTCACTGTCGTATTGTTCGAATTTTTCTTTATTTTGTTCCTTCTCACTGTTTACTCAGACATCCTCATTAAAATAGATGGAACTGAGAAGGAAAAAAATCAGAGCGCACGCCTATTTCCACGTACGAGTGGCCAACGTTTTCGTCCAGAATTTCATATTGTTACATTTTTGAGAGCATGAGATTGTTTCATGGATACACCCACATGCACCATTCTATCTTACTGATAGTTTTCTCATTCATTACAAAACTTTCTACTGTACGACCATACCACTCCTTCACACTGTTGGTTTCTGTAATCACCTCCTTCTCAAAACACCGTATTTTTGTCTACGCTACTTCACCTTACTCTGTGAACTTCTACTGCTCTCCTTCCTCACACAACAACAACACTTACATCCTCCCTTCCACCTCAATTATGAAACCTCTTATATTCTTGTCTACCTCTACTTGACCACTTCTCTCCCAGTCGTAACTTTTCTTTATGCTTTACTTGTACAACCTCGTATGTACTCCCTCTCTTATGCAGTGCCTGTACCTTCACAGAATGTAAAGTATTACATAAATATTCAATGTCACATCTCTCTCAGCAGTTTTTATCACCTCCTTCTTTTAGCGTAAGGAAATCACACCTTTCTTAAACACTCTCCAATAAACACGCATTTGCCCTTACTTACCCTACTAAGGCACGTAAGGTGTAGAAAAGCTCCCCCTTGTAATATTTCCCGAAACATCTTGTATTTCCTCTCTCTTGGTTCTCGAGGCCGATGTTCGATTTAGTATGCGAGGGAGGGAGGATGCAGCCGCCAGGGCACTGAGCTATTCCCCGGTAGATTATTGAGAAGCAGCAAGGCCGATACCGTTTAGGGAGGGCGTTATTGATTCACATGGTTAAGAGGGGGAAGGGGGGAGGAGGGAGGAAGAGATGGGAAGAGGCTGATGTCTGACCCAGGTGGCAAAATTCTTAAGAGATCGTACGTGCAAACGCTTCCACAAAATTAAAAAAAAAACTGTTACTATGGTTAGGAAAGTAAGGAAAATGGATGAAATACTGTATTTAATATAATCTTGGTAAGTTAGAATTATATTGCTAAAAAATTGTGTCATGTGCAGCTGCAGATGAGTACACGAACCTAGGGATTTATTTCTGAATGTGAATTGTTTTTCAGATTTTAGTCGAAAAAAGAAGACCTTATTAGCTCATTACCGGCCCTCCCCCTACCCCCTTTACAACTAGCGACCTTTTTACTTGCTGTTATTACTGGACACCTTTATACTGGCGGCCTTTTTAATGGCTGTTTTCTGGAGGCCTTTTTACTGGCGACCTTTTTAATGGCTGTTTTCTGGAGGCCTTTTTACTGGCGACCTTTTTAATGGCTGTTTTCTGGAGGCTCTCTCTCTCTCTCTCTCTCTCTCTCTCTCTCTCTCTCTCTCTCTCTCTCTCTCTCTCTCTCTCTCTCTCTCTCTCTCTCATTCTCACGCTTTCGTCTCACTTTTGTTTGTCTTTTTCTTTCTCTCTTACTGCTTACACACGTCATCTCTCATACAATGAAAAAGTAATTGCATGCAAGACCTAAACTTGCCCCTCCTGCCCCTGCCGCCCCCGTCCTCCTCCTCTCTCGACGTGACACCACTGATGCTCTCAGGGAAATTAACTTCGGCTCTTCCATCCATCTCGCGGACACAACTCTAATAAGGGAAATGTGTGCAGCGCGTGGCAGCGGAGCGAGGGAGGTAGGGAAGTGACAGAAGGGGTAGGGGTAAGTGGGATAGTAGGTGAGAGGGGAAGGGAGGTGAGGGAGGGAGTATACGAAGGCTTTTCTTACCTTCCTCTTTTCCTTCCATCCTTCTCTTCCTCCTTCCACTACCACTACCACCGCCACTACCGCTGCCGCCACCCTTTCAAAGCTTTTATCTCTCCGTTTTCATTATTTATCTTTTGCCTTTCATCTTCCTCTCTTAAACGCGGACCGTATTGGAAGGGAAGGAAAAGAATCCTTGAGTTAGTAGTGGTAATAGAAGCATTTATGTGTGTGTGTTTTAGAAGAGAGAGAGAGAGAGAGAGAGAGAGAGAGAGAGAGAGAGAGAGAGAGAGAGAGAGCTGGGATTGAACTCGCATCCTCTCGGTCGCCAGCGCAGCACCAAACGCACTGAGCCACGCCGTCCCAAGTTTGCGGTGGCAGCGATGTTTTGTTATCCTCGCAGAGCTATGTGATCTTAAGTACCTAGCTCGTTTTTTTAATCACCTTGAAGAAAAAAATATTGGAGGAAAGGAAGAAAAGGAATGAGCGGAGGGTGGAAGAGATGGAGCGGAAGGAAGGAATAAGGAAAAGAATATATGAAATAAGGAGAGGAGGGAGAAGGATATATACGTACATGAAAATGGGTAGGTAGAACAGATACCAAGAGACCTACTCGTCTATAGCAAGGGCATCTGCTGAATTACTGCTACTGCTGACAGACTTCGCGTGGACAGGATAGAACAGAACAAAGACGGAGCGAGGGAGGGGAACGGACTGACAAAGGAGAGGAAGTGAGGGAAGGAACGGTAAAGGACGGACAGAAGAAGGGAGGGAGGAAGGAGGAAAGGGAGGGAGGGAGGAAGAAAGGGAGGGAGGTGGAAATACATCAAAGAGCAGCCACAAAAACAATAGCGCGTCGTGATTGGCTAAAAAAATCCATTTCTTCCACAGGTGAGGCTGGTCAGTGCGCGTCACTCGCATGTTTCTTATTAGTCCAGGAGCCAATGCTGATTCACCTCAATTAAATCAAATTAAACCAAATATATCAAACCTTCCCTTCTTCACCCTCTGTGTTTATCTCCCCGGCCGTGTAACAGTTTAACAGCCTCCATAAAACGAGGACGTACGGAAATAAAACGATTGCAGAGCCTTTTAGTGCTAGTAAAATGAAGCCAAACAATCCCTATCTTCCCTAACCAAGCCATTCCCCCCGTGTCTACAGGCGAGGCACTGATGTACTCGTTATTTCGGCCATTACGCTACACCATTACACTATCCCCCTCTCACATTTGTCCCCTCCCCCACACCGAGAACCTCCATCTCTTTAACTCATCTCCTTTTTATTCTTCCTTTCTAGTTATCTTTCAGTGCATTCCCTCCATCTTTCTCTTTCGTTCTCCGTTCATGACTAGCACGTATCTCTCTCTCTCTCTCTCTCTAGCTCTTTTGTCCCTCTGCATCTTCTCGTGTTCTCCGTCTCTCCAACCTCCCGCCCTCAGCCACCTCTCTCCTCCCAACGCCCATTCAGCTTCAGTGTCCCAGTCTTGTCGGGCATCCCACAGAAAGTCTCCAAGTGCTATGAAGGTATTTTAAGCGAGAGAAAGAAAGGTGGAAGGGGAGAGAAGAGAAGCGAGGGTTGAGTTGTGGGCAAGGAGGTGGATGAAAGGGTGCACGATAGAAAAAGCGAGGGAGGTGGATGAGAAGGAGAGGTGTGTGGATAGGGGGTGATAGGGGAAAGGAAGGGAAAGGGAGGCCAGTTGACCCCGTACACTACTAGTTTTGAAGTCCAGCATTTGGTCCTTTAGTGCGTGTGCTATTTTTTTTCCTATATGGAGCTAATACTTTTGGCTCTATATTTGAAGCCGACCATTTGCCGCGAGGTCACGTTGGCGATTCCTTTGCAGTTTCGGACTTTTATTTCCTCGACGACACAACCTCCACGTTGGACCAGACTTACTGAACTTCCATAACATTCCTCTCTCCTCCTTCCTCCTCTTTTTCTCAACGCTCTCTCTTACTCTCTTTCTCTCACTACCATTACTATCACAACAATAACAACCACAACAACAATAACTACTACTGTTACTATTACTACCACAACTACCACTGCCACTACCACTACTACTACTACTATTATTACTACTTCTACTTCTACTTCAACACGCATTCTCAATTTTCGCCCCTCTCATTTACACCTTCGGTACAATCATTATTAAAACAGAGTATCCTGCAACATTTTCTGCCTTTGTATTAATTACTATTCTATCTCTCCATGTAGATCTTCTGCCATATCGTAAACCCTACACGAATACTGCAACTCAGCACTAGTCTTCTACAATTACTACTGCAAAGGGTCGAGGAAAGGTAGAAAGAGGAGGAGGAGGAGGAGGAGGAGGAGGCGTAAAGAGGACAAAATTATATCTGGCGGACGGAAGTGGAATCTAATCCGGGCCCTTTTCAGTGTAGGAATCCTGTCGGTGGTGGAGGGGTGAGAGGGGGGTATGGTAGAAGGGTCAGGGGGAGGGGAGAGGTTCTAAGACGACAGGGGTGAGGGTATGGCCGCTCCTTATGGCCGGTGGGCGAGCATCGTGACCAAAATACTGCCGGGATGGGGGGCGTCCAGGCCATACCGAGTGATTTACGGTCACGAAGGAGGGGTTGGGGAAGGAGGGGAGAGGCCATTGGACGTTTGCTTCTTTCTACTTATCCCGCGTCTACTATTCTTACTACTTCTACTACTACTACTACTACTACTACTACTTTATTGTTGCTACGTGTTTTCTGTTTCGTTATTTTCCCTTCAAATTTACCTCCTCCTCCTTTCTTCCTCCACTGACTGTTGGGTTTCTGTCATTCTCTCTTTCCCTCAGCTACCTTTTTTTTCTTCTTTTTCTTCCCCCTTTTTCTATTCATGTATCTCTTTAACCCTCCATTTGTTACCTCGTCATTGTCCTCGTCCTCGTCCACTTCTTCCCAAATCCCGCTCACTATTTCTCCCCTACTGTTGCTTATCAGTTTCTCCTTTAAATCTTTGTCCTCCTCCTGTTACTGCTTCGCCTACTCCTTCCTAATCTTCCTCCCTCTCCTCCTTATCCCAGCCCGACGGGACAGACAACAGAGGCAGAACGGTAAAGGAAGAAGAGGGATGAGTGATGGAACGAGGAGGGGGAGGAGGAAGGGCTGAGAGGGAAAATTAAGAGGATGATTCAGGTGATCGGTCGTTGGTGAAAGAGGGCGATTAGCAGTGACGGGGCTGATCGGGAAACTGCTGACGGGAGGAGGCGGGAAAGAGGTGGCACGGGTGTTTGGTGTTGGTGGCGGTGACGAAGGAAATCAAATAAGATGGGCATGTGAGCAAGAAAGAAGATGTGAGCTAGAAGGGAAAAAATAAGCGGTGTAATCAAAAGTCTGGGCAGTAGTGGCAAGGGATGTTGAATAAGATGGACATATTTAGCGGGAAATAAAAGTGAGGAAGAAACGGCAAGAAGGAAAAAGTAGATAAGCCGTGTAATCAGAGGGATATTTATAACTTAGTAAGAGTGATTGCATTAGTGATTATGATGGACCGGGGAGGAGGTGCGAAAAAACAAACAGAACAACGAAGTCCTTCAAACCAAAAACGAAATAAAGATGTCAGATATTCATTCATTATCTCGGGAACACTTGAACCTCTCCCCATAAAAGAAAACTAAACCTGGAAAAAAAACCCAAGAATCGATATAACTAACAACTTAAATAAGAATGACCCGAGCGCGTATCCTTGAGAACGACCACTTGGCTGACGTCTTGGGGCTTCTTGATAACTCCTCGGCAGCCAATCAGAGAGGAGGAGGACAAAGGGTGAGCGCTAACGACCCTCCGCTGCACGCTAATTGCCGCAGTCCTTCATTAAACCGAAGTTATAATAATGCCTCACGCCAGGGACGCGGTTATTGCCCCACGGGAAGATGGATCACCGCGGCGGCCTTGATAATCAGGTTTGCTTTCCATTTTAGCAACTTTAGCGGGGCGAAGACAAACCTCACTAATATAAGACGCTTTCGCTTCTAACATCAGCTATTTCTAAAGACCAAAGAGGGGGAGAGTCGGGTTCTAATGAGTGTTTCTTGAGGTTCACGGTACAGAAAAAGGGTCAAACTACCACCAGGGTCATGAAACTACTCCTGGAGATGCCCACAACTCCTACGAAAGCCTTGTCAAATATGTGTTCTTGGGCGGCGAAATGTCTTATAATACGCTAGTTTAATTATTCCGTTATTTTTACTCATTATTTTCTTATTCTTTTTAACACTCCATTCATCTCTCTGATTATCAATATCTTCATCGTGCAGCTCTAGCTTTTTCACAAGTTGCTTATATGTCTACCTGTCTCGATAACTAATGATACTTTTATGAAGTACAGGATATTTTTTTCATAAGGTGCTCGCTGATCGTTTCTTGCCTGAATGTACCAGCGGCAGAGTGAAACAACCTCTCTGTTTTTAGTTTAACGCCATCTTAAAATCACATAAAAGCTTGTCGCAGTTTAATTCTCTCCCCCTTATAAGACTAAGTCCATTTTATCTGTCTCACTCACTCCCCAGCCACACACGCACACGCACACACACACACACACAACCAAACCACTATCACCGTTTCTGCCAGCACTCACTTTTAACAATTTTATTTCATCCTCTTCTCTCGGTGCGGTTTTCCACGTTCGTTGCTTTTTGATGCTGGACGTGTAGAAAAAAAGAGAACCCCCCCCCCCCCCCCACCTGGTGATATGATTGCCGTCCATGCGTCACTACTAGGCAAGAAGGGTGGAGGTGGAGGATGCCGGGTGATGGGTAGACGCATAGGAGTGTTGTAGAGAGGTAAAGAGATAGGGGGAGCCAGAGGGAAAGAGCATGAGGCAGGGATGGAATATTTTTGGAGATTGGAGGACTAACGAGAAAAGGTAGAAAAGGTGAAGGTAAATAAAGGTGCAAAGGGGAGGAGAGGAGAGTTAGGGTGCTTGTTACTGCCGGGGGAAAATATCAGTTACACACACGGGCCAAATGTGACAGATGAACGAGCGAAGGTATACATGCATCAGACACTCCTATTTTTACATATATGATTATAGCTTGATGTCCCCGAAAGTATTATCAGATGAACAAGGAGAGGATATTGAAAAATAAAAATGAGGCAATTATTTGGAAACTTTTAACACAATTACATCTTCACGTAAAAGTAATAACCTGACTAATATCACACAGCAAATTAAATTAACATTTCCTAAACTGATTTGTATTCTTATCGCAAAAGAATAACACACTAAAAAACACTAAAAAACAATGACAAACACCCCCATAACAACCCCCCCCCCCAAACACACAACCCCTCCCCTCCCCCAGACACACAAACATGTAAATAAACCATAAATTATGTTAGGAACCCCAAACCTGTTCTCTGGTACTTGTCAGACACACGTGATAGAGTGGACTTCAAGATTCTCTTCGATATTTACTCAGCAAATTGAATCTTAATTACATTTTGCGTCAGGTAACTTTGAACAGGGAGGGGAAGAGGAGCAGAGACGTGCGGGCGTGTGTGTGTGTGTGTGTGTGTGTGTGTGTGTGTGTCAGGCGTGGTGGGGCATGGTGGCGTATCGGTGAATGCATGCATCGGTTTCAACATACGACAGGAATACGTGAGACTTTCAAACTGCAATGCGGGAAGGGTGAGGCTTATTAAGTATGAAAACAAGTGTCAGTGCTCTCTCTCTCTCTCTCTCTCTCTCTCTCTCTCTCTCTCTCTCTCTCTCTCTCTCTCTCTCTCTCTCTCTCTCTCTCTCTCTCTCTCTCTCTCTCTCTCTCTCTCTCTCTCTCTCTCTCTCTCTCTCTCTCTTGGCAAACGGTCCAGTTTATTTCTCTAATTAAAACTGTCCTTAGTAATTTCCAGTCATATATCAGAACTGACACAATAACTGTCCTCTGATATTTTCATCATACAAAGATGATTCACGACAGTTGGATAAAGGCCGATTCTCGTTAGGAAGTGGCATCAAATAAAAACTTTAGTAAGGTTACGAGAATTAGGTCTTGAATTTTCGATGAAACTACGTGTACTCGCTCGTATATATTTTTTTTCTTTACAGCAGAGGGGACAGTGCAAGGGCGTAAAAAAAAAAGAAAACAATAATGAAAATAAAAGAAAAAGCCCGCTACTTACTGCTCCTAAATGCGACCATAACACAATTTTGCAACTTACGAATAACATGAGAAAAAGTTAGGTGCATAATAATGAAAAAGAAGGTGGTTTAGGATGACTAAGCTAGGGTAATATCCTCTGTAAGTGAACACGTATCGGAATTTTGTAGGCTAAGTTAGGAAATGAACAACGGAGAAATTACAGGACTTAGGGGGTGGCTGAGTGGTTAGAGTGCGGGCCCTGCGTTCGCCGCCTCTACCACCTGGGATTGCTCAGTCACCCCGGAGTGGCCTAAGACTACCCACACGCTGTCCTGAAGACCACCAATGAGCCCGGACTCTAGAAGAACTCTCCAAGTGATCTCAACTATGAGCTCCGGAGGGCAGGATGAGCCAAGAATAGATGGCGCCACTATAAACACTTGCCTGTACCATGACGGGCTTGGGCCAACCGAAAGGCCCTTAAAAGAAAGCAACTAATACTATGCAAAACTATCGATTAAAGACGATCAATCATGAAAACAGGATAGAAGAAGGAAAATATGAAATATACGAGGAGAAAGGAAAGGCTCGCGAACACCAGCCAGGAAAACACGATATTCTTTTATTTTACGGCCCGGAAAAATATTAATAATGTGGCCATCAATGACGACCCGCTTGTGACTATTCATCAGAAATTTAGAGCAATATATAATAAACGACCACAAAGCTCTACATATTTAACCCCGGACAACAGTGTCACATGATTAAACAAGGTGAGCGCCGAGCCAATATTATTCTGGGATGTATTTGTACAGACCTGTGTGTGTGTGTGTGTGTGTGTGTGTGTGTGTGTGTGTGCGCGAGAGAGAGAGAGAGAGAGAGAGAGAGAGAGAGAGAGAGAGAGAGAGAGAGAGAGAGAGAGAGAGAGAGAGAGAGAGAGAGAGAGAGAGAGAGAGAGAGAGAGAGAGAGAGAGAGAGAGAGAGAGAGAGAGAGAGAGAGAGAGAGAGAGAGAGAGAGAGAGAGAGAGAGAGAGAGAGAGAGAGAGAGAGAGAGAGAGAGAGAGAGAGTGCGTGCGCGCGTGCAATGGATCAACATCCCTATTTATTTATATAATTTTTTTTATAAAATGTATAGAAAAAATATATTCTTATAATGAAATAAAAAAAATAATAAAAAATAATATATATATATATATATATATATATATATATATATATATATATATATATATATATATATATATATATATATATATATATATATATATATATATATATATATATATATATATATATATATATATACATATATGTCAAATCTCGTGCTGGCTGGCAGGCCATAAACAGAGGAGGCAGAAATTAGCTGTAACAATTTTCGCTGCCCAGAGAATTACTTCGCTTCAATAGTGCGAAATCCAGCCTTGGGCGAGAGTTACGGCGGCCATTATATAGGGAAATGGACAGCCGAGCAGCGATTACGTATGAAAAAGAGGCGGAAAGTGGCCGAGGGGGCGAGGCAGAGGGAGGGAAGGAAAATGCAAATCTGGCGCGCGTGTTGGCTGTGAGGAATTCTGATTGATCAATGATTGCTCCTGCTACTAAAGCTGCTACTGCTGCCAGTACTGGTACTAACATTGCTACTTCTACTGCTACTACGACTACGACTACTACTACTGCTACTGCTAATATTACTTCTACATTTAATAATAATCCTAAAAATATCAACAGAAACAATAGTAGTAATAATATAACTGCTATCTTTGTTTTTCTAGTATTATAAATAGCAGTGGTCGTAGTAGTAGCAATGCTGGTGGCTGTGGTGGCAGTGGTTGAGGAAGCGGTGGCGGACGTAGCAATTATTTTCAGATATAATTACAAATATAAATCAGCGAAAAACCAGGGTCACCGCGCAGCATGACCGCAATTATCATCCACCATAAATATAAATTAAACTCTGTCATCACTGCAGCGGGCGGCGAGCGGAAGGCGGGCGGAGTTCGTGCTGTAATCGGCTGGCGGCTGGCGTGCCCCTGCGTGGCCTCGCGTAGCGTGAAGGAGGCGGCAGCAGGTGTTCTGTGCGCAGCGGCGGAACGAGCATCGCCAGGACGGAGACGTGTGTGTGTGGACCTAAGCCGTCTTCACACGGCGTCTTAAGAGTGAATGTGTGTGTGTGTGTGTGTGTGTGTGTGTGTGTGTGTGTGTGTAATTCACCACGGCCTGATCACGTGTTGGACTCGTAATCGCCAGCAGGTACCCTCCCGACATGAGCAAGTGCTCTTTATCGTCGATCTAAGGGTACTGCCAGGACCTCACACACCACACACCCCATCCCCCTTGCTCAAGGGGGGACAGTAACCACTCCTAGTAAACGGTAGTAGTAGTGTTTGTGTGTGTGTGTGTGTGTGTGTGTGTGTGTGTAGTGGTTGCTGTACAGGCGTCCAAGACTGCGTCAAATGAGCAGACTGTGTCCTTCAGGTCTTGTACAGGCTTGTTAGAGCACTAAGCTGCTCCAAGCAAGGAAGTCAAGAGCTAGCGCGAACCCATTTTTCTTGTAGACGATTATTTTGCCTGAACTTTTGTTTAACATTCTTTTATTATCCCTTTTCCCATCCCCAGCAAAGGCGGATACATTAGCCGCTCATGCAGTACTTTTCTTTCGGCAAATTCTTGGTAGATCACACATACGAGACTACTGGAACGGGAAATCTTAGTCCGAAACGTAGGAGAAAAAGTCTGAGCCTTTGCCGCTGAGGCTCAGAGTAGTTACTTGTGTCAAGATGAAACCTCTCAGCCGAAGATAATAAGATTACTGCAGCGGGTACACGCAGAGCAAGTGGCGTCACGCACCTTGCGCCGGGCAGACGTGATGATGCTCCCGCGGGTGTGTGTTCGTGCATTCACTGCTTCCTTGGTCACTTTCATTGCAAGTAAAAGGAATGTTCTGACGTTCACTGTTTTCCAGGAAAATGTCACTGGTAGCAAGACATGAGTGCTCCTGCGATCATCTCTTCTTCAATTAATGTCACCGCAAGCAGGACTTGAGTTTTGCCGTTCACTCCTTGGAAGGGTTAAATTGTGGCGTTCACTGCTTGGAAGGGTTAAATTGTGGCGTTCACTGCTTGGAAGGGTTAAATTGTGGCGTTCACTGCTTGGAAGGGTTAAATTGTGGCGTTCACTGCTTGGAAGGGTTAAATTGTGGCGTTCACTGCTTGGAAGGGTTAAATTGTGGCGTTCACTGCTTGGAAGGGTTAAATTGTGGCGTTCACTGCTTGGAAGGGTTAAATTGTGGCGTTCACTGCTTTCTTGAATTATCGTGCGGTTTCCATGACATGCGTTCACTTCCACTCACCGTTATCAGCCATACTCAAGCGTTCGGGCGCAGGGTGCTTCACTGGACAATGTCACTGCCGGCATGACTTGAGTGTGCCAGCGTTCAAATCTTTCTCATACCGTACCGCTGATAACAAGTGTCCATCCATCGGTCAGTATGTATCGACCTTTTGATTCGGTTATTCTTTGGCAGTGTCGAATATGTTCAGAAACAATCATGTTTATGTATGTAAACAATAAACATTAGAAGCGAGTGAGAAACTAACAGAATATAAAACATTTCATTTTAAATATAAATGTGATATGTACGCACACAAAATATTGCAGTAACTCTCAGCCTCTTAAACAAGACAAGGGTGTGGGTGCAGACGGCCCTCTCCCAGGCTGATAATTATTATATTTACTGCAAATTAAGTGAAAATTAAACCATCGAGAGCGTAAATATATTCTCCTACCAAGACTAATTAAGCTATATACATAAATATCCTCTGAAGTATAAATATGTTTTTCGTGTAATAGTTATTGTCCCGGCGATCCAATAAAGCCGTGCACCTGGTTAAGGATCTTCTATTTAATGGCGATTATTAAACGAGCGAAATTACCAGCTTAATTAGCCTCACTCTTACACCGCTTTGAGGCTCGTTTGAGAGCAAGTCGGCGAGGGGAACAGAAAAAAGCGAGAGATCTACATCGTACACTTCGGTAAGGTTAGGTTGTCTAAGGTAAGGTAAGGTAAGGAAAGGTAAGGTAAAGGTCTAGCAAGTTAAGTTTTGATAAAATAAGATAAGATAAGGAAGTCTAAGGTAAGGTAAGGTAAGGTAAGGTATGGTAAAGTAAGGTAAGGTATGGTAAAGTAAGGTAAGGTAAGGTAAGGTAAGGTAAGGTAAGGTAAAGTATTGAAAGGGAAGGTTAGGTAAGGTAAAACAACGTAAGGTAAGGTTAGGTAAGACAAGGCAAGGTAAGGTTAGGTAAACTATAACAAGATAAGGTATAGTAAAGTATGGTTGTGGAAGGTCAGATTAGGTCAGATAAGTCAAGGTTAGACAGGTAAGTAAAGGTAGGCGGATGGGCTCAGGTTGTACACGGTTGACACCCTCCACAGTCTTTTTTCAAACCTGTACAAGTAAAAAGTTTAATTTTTGTATTACCTCTTAAAATCAATCTCATTTCTCGCTCCCCAGTCTTCACTTTCTTCTTCCTTCAGTCTTTCATCCTTCCCTCTATCCACTCTCCTCCTCCTTACCTTCCTCCAAGTCTCCTTCAGTTGGACACTGCAGCCAGGAGAATCTCATTAGCTTTCTGAAGCACGTCTCCGGAAGGTCTGCACAGGAAGACTCGTATCCTGCAGGAGTGGATGCTGCTTTTAAATGTTATTTTTTGACGTAGACATTTAGGAAGAGACGAGAAGGAGGATCAAGAGGAGGAGGAAAAAGGGAAGTGATTGATGCCTATTAATTATTTTTCGTGAGTCTGATGTTTTGATTATTTCCTCAGATGTCTAGAAATGCGAGATTCATGGCCAATAATCTCTTCTAGCTAAAAGTTACGCAATTGGTTGCCTTTTTTCAACATATACCAAGACTATAAAAAACTTAAAAGACATACTTAAAAATCTCAATAGTAAAGAAGGATATTTAACAAAACAGGCAAGAAAAAACCCCGCTGGACTAAAACATGAAATAAACACGTGAGTAAAGGAGTAAACAGCACTAAGCTAGTAATCACACATCGCCCAAGAATTGAGAAAAGAAGCAGAGGTCAGTGAATGAACGGCACAGAAACACAAACTCAAAATGTACATGACGTGCCCTCTGTGGCTTGAGGACATTATTCTCAAACACTCACTAAGGTCGGTATTTTAAGACAGTTGCGCTTTTCACATCAGCTGTTTCTAAAGGTCAAAGAGGGGGTCACTCGGGTTCTAATGATTGTTTCTTTAGGTTCACGGTACAGAAGCAGGGTCACACTACCATCAGGGTCATAAAACTACTCCTGGAAATGCCCACAACTCCCACGAAAGCCTTGTCAAATATGTGTTCTTGGGCGACGAAATGTTTTATAATACGACTCTTAGTGGCTCACACACCCACATTTGGTTAGGCTTTCGTAGAGGCTGTGGGCATCTCCAAGGGTAGTTTAATGAGGCTAAGGATAGTTTGACAAGGCTTCTGTACCATGAACTAGAAACACTCATGAGAACCCGACTAATTTCCTTTATGGTCCGGGAAAGTATTTGTTCTGACAGCCGAGAGCGTCCAATGATACGGGCTTTAGAGACGAAAACACAAGTACGACCAGCAAATGGAAATGTTTAATCACTTTAGAAGAAAATACCTCGAAAGACGGACCAACAAGTGAGTTCAGCCCCTCTAAACGATAACCAGAAACAAACTAACGAGTGAATTGAATCCCTTTAGAAAGATATAAGCATTACCAACCAGGAAATGTTTAATCCCTTTAGATGAAAATATCTCGAAAAACGGACTAACAAGTGAATTCAGCCCCTCTAAACGATAGCCAGAAACAAACTAACGAGTGAATTCAATCCCTTTAGAAAGATATAAGCATTACCAACCAGGAAATGTTTAATCACTTTAGAAGAAAATGCCTCGAAAGACGGACCAACAAGTGAATTCAGCCCCTCTAAACGATAGCCAGAAACAAACTAACGAGTGAATTGAATCCCTTTAGAAAGATATAAGCATTACCAACCAGGAAATGTTTAATCCCTTTAGAAGAAAGTATCTCGAAAGACGGACTAACAAGTGAATTCAGCCCCTCTAAACGATAGCCAGAAACAAACTAACGAGTGAATTGAATCCCTTTAGAAAGATATAAGCATTACCAACCAGGAAATGTTTAATCCCTTTAGAAGAAAATACCTCGAAAAACGGACTAACAAGTGAATTCAGCTCCTCTAAACGATAACCAGAAACAAACTAACGAGTGAATTGAATCCCTTTAGAAAGATATAAGCATTACCAACCAGGAAATGTTTAATCCCTTTAGAAGAAAATATCTCGAAAGACGGACCAGCAAGTGAATTCAGCCCCTCTAAACGATAGCCAGAAACAAACTAACGAGTGAATTGAATCCCTTTAGAAAGATATAAGCATTACCAACCAGGAAATGTTTAATCCCTTTAGAAGAAAATACCTCGAAAGACGGACTAACGAGTGAATTCAGCCCCTCTAAACGATAGCCAGAAACAAACTAACGAGTGAATTGAATCCCTTTAGAAAGATATAAGCATTACCAACCAGGAAATGTTTAATCACTTTAGAAGAAAATACCTCGAAAGACGGACTAACAAGTGAATTCAGCCCCTCTAAACGATAGCCAGAAACAAACTAACGAGTGAATTCAATCCCTTTAGAAAGATATAAGCATTACCAACCAGGAAATGTTTAATCCCTTTAGAAGAAAGTATCTCGAAAGACGGACCAACAAGTGAATTCAGCTCCTCTAAACGATAACCAGAAACAAACTAACGAGTGAATTCAATCCCTTTAGAAAGATATAAGCATTACCAACCAGGAAATGTTTAATCCCTTTAGAAGAAAATATCTCGAAAGACGGACCAGCAAGTGAATTCAGCCCCTCTAAACGATAACCAGAAACAAACTAACGAGTGAATTCAATCCCTTTAGAAAGAAGATAACCTGCAGAAGAGACTAATTTTAACGAGCGAACGGTGGATGGTGAAAGACTGAATCGAGGTACTGCATTACAACTATCTCGTTATTGTCATCTACGACTTCCGAGGACGTTGATTAGGCTTCGATGTAGTAACTTTATACGTAAAAAAGTGCGGCCCCAGTAGATCCTAATTTCCGAACGGCGACCATTTTTTACTGAAGTTCCGTCGTTAATTTTTTTTCCCTTGAGATAAACTGACTTTTCAACGTGTTTTTTATCTCTACATTTTTTTTTCATTCTACTCTCTCTCTCTCTCTCGGGGGACAGATAGGTGAGGAGAGGAAAAAAAGGAGTAATTTGAAGAACTGGGAGGAAAGGAGTGAAAGAAAAAGAAAAATGACCAAGGAAAATGAGAAAAAAAGGGAAAAAGAATGAAGAGAGAGAAGAATGATGTGAAAAGAGGAAGAAAAAAACCCCGGCAGAGAAAGAACGGAGACTTGAGAAGAAAATGGGGAATAAGGAGAAGAAGAACAGAACATGAAAAGAGAAAAAAATGACTCAGTGAAGGAATGATGGTGAGGGGGTAGGGTGAGGGGGTAGGTAAGGTGAGGGTGAAGTGAGGGGAAAGTCAGGGAGAGGAGACGGAAGGGGAGGCCATGGAAGTTGCTTATTGCTTCTCCAGATGGATTGGTCGGCGGCTGGGAGGAAAGCCTGGAAACAAGCCAATCACGGTGCGAGCATTGAGAGACCACGTCGAATCGGATTACCTCTGAAGCTGATTGAACCCGACTTGATGATACGAAAGAAGGAATTCCGTGGGCTTGAAAATATGAACAAGGATAAGAGAGAGGAACAGAAAGGAAGAGAGATGGATAAATATAAATAAAAGCAAGTCCAGAAAGAAAGGAGGAAGAAAATGGAGAAGGAAGAGACAGGAGAAATAGTAAAGTGGAGGAAAAGAGGAAGCTAAGCAAGCATTAGGGGAAGGAGGAACAGGAGAGGGAGGAGTAGGATAAGGAAGAGGAAAATGTGGAAAGAAAAACAAGTTGAACAGGAAGCAGAGGAGGAAAGGGAAAGAGAAACGTGATGAGGAAATGGAAGAAAAAGGAAGAGGGGAGGAAAACAGGAAAAGGAAGCAGTAGGGGAAGAATGAGCGGAGGGGAGAAAGATAAAAGCGAGTAAGAGGAAGGAAAGATAAAATTAAAAAAATGAGGCGAAGCAAAAAGGAAAAATACAGTAGATGGATGACAAACCACATTTAAAATAGAACGGAAAAGAAGCAAACGATAGGAAAGAAAAACTCGAAGAAAAAATGTAGGTGGACAGTCCAAAAGAAGATTTAGAATTTGGAGAAGGGAAAAAGAAATGTAAGAGAACGAAAATCATGATAATTTAGAGACAGTTAAGAGAGGGAAGAGGAAGTGGATGAGGAGGAGACGGCGAAGGAGGAAAATATTACGAAAAACCTACGAAAAATGTTATAAATAAGTGAAAAGCGAATATGTAAAGAAGAAAACACTTGATTCGTAGGTAACGGGATGAGGAATTTATTATTGTTGCTGAAGATAAATAAGATAAAAGACAAGACAGAAATGAATAAAGACAGTTCGATATATAAAACTTGGAGGAAACATGGAAAAGCAGGCAACATGTAAGTAGAATTTGTTGTTTCCTCCCAGTAAGTCAATATCTAATTTTCATAATGAGTTTGTCAACTTTAGCCGCGACTGAATTTTCTTAGTGTCGCTTGTGTGGTATCTTGTCAAAGGCTTTCTCGAAGTCCAGATATAAGACAAAGAAAGGGACATGATTATCTCAATTCTCGTGGATGATGCTGAATAAATTAGTTAAGCAGGAGTCCTTATTTCTGAAACCGTGCTGGGAATCTTCTAGAAGCTTGACAAGCTTTTATTTAAAAATTTCGAGGATTTTGCCTGTCACTGATGTCCACCATATATAGGCATGTAAGTTAGGGCGTTCTTATTTTTTATTTTTGAAAATCGGTGTTACGTTTGCGAGTTTCCAGTCTTCAGGAACCTTCTGTCGTAATGAGTGGCTTAAGACGCTAACAAGTGGCTAGATTATTTGCTGCGTACGTTTTCAATACGTACCTTATTCAATAACTGCAAAGATAAATTGTCGGGTCCTGTTGACCCGTTTTGTGTCGAGTTTGTCCACGTTATTTTTCATACTGTGTTTCCATATTGTGCCAACTTTCATGGGCGGGATCCCTCTCGCGGAATATTGCCCGCTGGGGCGGGAACACAGACGCTAAGTTACTGTTCTGTATTCTGTCCACGAGTTCACCATCCTGGGTTAGCACGCCGACCTCATCTGTCAGCGGACCACTATTGTTTTTACTTTCTTTTTTTGCTGTGATGTGTGGGGAAATTTGTTCTGGGTTGGTCTTCTCTTCGCGCGATATTCGTTTTCACAGCTGTGTTTATCATTCTGGATGAGGTTCCATAAGCTCTGAGGCTCTGGTACCGCTCACGGGCTTCTGCCGTGTCATCTTTCATAGGATTATGATTCCTCTTCTTTAACTTTACCGGCTTTTTGACTTCAGAGGCCATCCCATGTGGACTAACACCACCATTTTGATAACCTAGGTTTCATCGGAGCTGCGCTCAACACGTTGCCGATTGCAGTGACATTGAGTTGGTTCCAAGTTGCACGCAGTAGAAGTTCATCCGCTAGGTTGAAATTAGCTTTTCTTTGGTTTGGTTCCACGAACATACCCATTAGTTTGTGCTCAATATATATTCATACGAAGTAGGTGATCATTACCTACCACCAGTACTGGATCAAGTATATTTTTCGCATCGGTTGCGTAAGGATTGCATTTTTTTTAAGGATTTCGATGAACTTACTTCCCTTGTATTCTTCAGTCAAGCCAGTCTAAGATAAAACGGTTGAAACCCCAATTATAATTGCCTCCATGGTGAAGCGGTCAACACGCCTAACTACGAATCCATGGGTTTGGCTTCGAAATCCGCCCAGAGGGGTTGGTCCACATGTTCATCCTCCCTCTCGGGCTAGTCGATAAATGGGTGCCTGGGAAATACATGGAGAAGGTAACTGTGGTTATCCGGATGTCACACAGGCCTTGTGTCACGGAACAATGGCTTATTTTCCGAAAACAGGCTCAGAGGCCAGTGCGACAGAGATGAGCACCAAGGCCACGCGCAGCTTTAGCGTATACCTCCAAACGTAGCTGAGAGAGAGAGAGAGAGAGAGAGAGAGAGAGAGAGAGAGAGAGAGAGAGAGAGAGAGAGAGAGAGAGAGAGAGAGAGAGAGAGAGAGAGAGAGATAAAAAGAGAGAGAGAGAGAGAGAGAGAGAGAGAGAGAGAGAGAGAGAGAGAGAGAGAGAGAGAGAGAGAGAGAGAGAGAGAGAGAGAGAGAGAGAGAGAGAGAGAGAGAGAGAGAGAGAGAGAGAGAGAGAGAGAGAGAGAGAATGAAGACAGACAGACGTGTAGCCGATTTCTGATAAAAATAAAATAAAACCGTGTGATCGACAGAAACAAATAGCCCAGAAACAAACAACCAGCCAAACAGAAGCAAGCACAAATAAAACCAAAAAATCCAAACATAGGAAGCTGGAGAAAGGCAGAAACGTGTGTAGGAAGAGAGGGAGAGGGAGCGAGGGAGAGGTAATACGGACAGATGAAAAGACAGACACACAGTGAGAAACAGAGAAAAGGAAACATGTGTAGGAGGGAAGGGAGGGGAAGGCGGCATGGACAGGTGAAAATAGAACGGGGGGAGAATAGCCACGACGCGGGGATCTGCTGAAGGAATCAATGTTTCAGGGGAGGGCGGAAGGGCGAGGAGAAACACTAGATTAACACGAGCAAGGGTGAGCCGGAGTTCAGGTGGAGGAAAGGGAAAAGCGGAGTGTGTGTTTGATGGCTGGAGGGAGAGGGAAGGAGAACAGGGAAGGTGAGTGGAGGGGAGGGAAGGAGGCGGCAAGCAGGACAAGGAGAGGAAAGGAAAAAGTCTGCATGGTGGATTTGCAGTGGAAATTGAAGGATAACGGGTGAAAGCTGGTGAATGTTAGAATGGTGTACGATTTTTGCATGTTTGTTTTATGTTAAGAATCAAGGTATGAAAAAAAAGATGAATAGAGTAATTATGAAGGCTGAAGGAAAGAAGTAGTGAAAAAAAATGAAAATAATGATGAAAGAATGACACACGAAATTAAAGGATGATAGATGAAAAAAAATAGAAAAGAAAGGAAAAGAGAAACACGGAGAGAGGGAAAAGAGGAAGAAAGGTAGGGGGGAAGAAAAACAAAGTAAACAGGGAAAGAGTAAGGAAAAGAAGGTAAGAGGGAAAGGAGAAAGAAGCGAAGTAATCAGTGAAGGAAGGAAAAATGTAATATATAAATTGGGGAAATGATAAACAGGAAAAATAAGAATACAAATCAGAGAGGCAAGGAGATATAAATAGTTAATCGAATAAAAAAAAAATGAATGAAGGAATAAAGGAATGAGAAAAGGAAGATAGGAAGAAAGGAAGGACGAAATAACGAAAGAAGGAAATTAGTTAGGAAGGTCTAAATGATGTAGAACCGCAAGCATTTACATTTCTCCAACGATTTTCTTTACGTTCTGCAGCAGCCTAGCAATATTTACCTTTCCTCTCATTTCATTCTCCCTTTTCAATGTTTTCCTCTTTTCTTTTTTATTGTTTTTCTTCCTCCTTCCTCTCCGCCCTCCTCCCTTACTCCTCTTTCATCGTCTGCTTCTCCCTTCCTTCCTTCCTTCATTCCTTCCTCTTGATAACGATTAGCAAGTCAAAGCAAGGAAGTAATCAGAGCAAAAGATACAATTTCCTCTCACTCCTTTGTTCTCAGTCCAATTTCTATTTTTCATTTTCTTGCCGTTAGGTGGTTGCTTTGTGGCGTCCCTTCTACCTCGTCAGTCAATTCTTTCCATCAACACTTATTACGCCACTTGGTCTGCTTAACCTCAATACTCTTCGTCTCTTCCACTTCCCGCCACTTTTCTTACTCTCTAGTCAAGGTTTCATAACGGTGTCGGTTTCCTCTTTCCCTATACAAGCTGCCTCCTCTGTCACTCCATGCAACGTAATCCAGAACACGTGTCTTTCCTCCTCCCTCACCTCTTCCTCCTCTCCGTCTACTTTTTCCCTTGTCTTCTTTCTGGGTGTAAGTTGACTCCGGCAGGAAGCAGCTTCTTGGCATACGAATGGTGTCGGATTCTTATTCTCTGAACGTCATTACCAGAGAGAGGCCGGAGGAGGAGGAGGAGGAGAATGGAGAGCAGGACGATGATGATGATGATGAAGAGAAGGATGATAATGATGATGATGATGATGATGAGGAGGAGGAGGAGAATGGAGAGCAGGACGATGATGATGATGATGAAGAGAAGGATGATAATGATGATGATGATGATGATGAGGAGGAGGAGGAGAGAAAAGCTGAGAATCACACAGAGTCTCATCCCGGACAGACTCAGCTCGGGACGCCTGGTGAGCGATATACTGTCCCTCCTCCACACTCCACCAGCACATTATTATTCTGGGTGAAGTGCTGATTAGTTTTTTATCCTTGTGCTTTTTTTTACTTAAAGCGAGAGAGAGAGAGAGAGAGAGAGAGAGAGAGAGAGAGAGAGAGAGAGAGAGAGAGAGAGATATAGAGATAGAGAGAGAGAGAGAGAGAGAGAGAGAGAGAGAGAGAGAGAGAGAGAGAGAGAGAGAGAGAGAGAGAGAGAGAGAGAGAGAGAGAGAGAGAGAGAGAGAGAGAGAGAGAGAGAGTAAATGGGAAAGGGTAACCGAGATAAATGGACAAGAGCGGATAAATATGTGAATAGTCATAATTGGATAGAGTAGGGTGAGAGAGGGGAGTATGATTACTTGCATCAACAGTGTTAAATCTCTCTCTCTCTCTCTCTCTCTCTCTCTCTCTCTCTCGTGAATTAAGCACTAACAAGTTGAGGACGGCTGATGCAGGGAAGGAGAGACACGAAGGAGGGAGATAGGGAGGGAAGAAAAAGGGAAGAGAGAGACGGATAAAGTGAAAAGAATAAGCGTGGGAAGGTAGGATGATTGAATGGAGGAGGAAGGAGGGTTTGAGGGAGTAAGGGAAAGAATGATTGAAGGTTGGTAAGAAGGAAGATTTGAGGAAAGAAGGAAAGGATGGAGTGGGGGAGGGACGGAGCGGTGCAGGTGTATCGGTAAACGCTCAGGCAGACAGGACCAGGAGGAGAATGCGGAATTTGTGGAGAGGAGAGAAAGGCAGAGAAAGAAATAGGAGTTTGTATGAAGGTTAGAAAGAAAAAGGAAGATTTGGATAAAGGAAAAGCTAGATAAGAAGAAAAAGAAGGTAAACTTAGACGGAAAATATAGAAGTTGGGGTGACGGATAGAAAAGAGAAAGGGAGGGAAATGAAGAGGTAGGTCCTGATAAAGTAAAGAATAGAAAAGAGGAAAAGGAAGGAAAACTAAGTAAATATTAAAGTAAAGAGATAGAGGAGGAGAGAGAAGAAAAAAACCCCGCTGTAGCACTAGAAAACCTTGAAGAGAATATAAAGGACTAACGGGAGATATATAACGAGAGTAGGAGCAAGTCTTTGATAAGAGGCTAAGATGAAGAAGAAGGTACGAGGTCAAGGAAGACAAGCAACGCAAACTAAAGAACAAATAAACTAATGAAGTATACGTAGAAGGGAAAATAACCCACTTCGTGTTCTGCGTCGAGAACTAAAGCAAAGAAGCATATAGATATTGCAGACCTAGTGGTAAAAGGATTCAATTAGAGATACATTTAAAAAAAAGAGATATCAATATACCACAAAACCTGTATAAGATAAGGAAAAATAATTTAAAACAGAAATCTCACCAAGAAATTAATTGAAACAGGGAAGTAAATCTAGACGGAGCGGCAGCAAATTTATATAATAGGAAGGGAAAGGCAGGAGAAAGGGAAATGAAAGACTGAGAAAGAAAGGAGAAACCGAGCAGGGGAGGAAGAAGAAAAAGGAGAGGCGAACCAACAAGGAAAAAAAGGAATGGGGGGATGAGAGCGAGGGAGAAGTAATTAAGGAATGATGCATCAGAAAATTGAGGAAGATGAAAATAAACCAAGTTAGGAAGGAAGTGGAAGGAAGGAGCAGAAGTAAAAGATCAGAGTGAAAGAAAAGCTAAATGAAGAGATGATATACAGTCGCAGAAATTGTGAAAAGGAGAAAAAAAACGAACATGATTAAAGGAAAAGGAAAATTTGAAAGAAAGGCTGAGTATATAATGAGAGGAGAAGGAATAGGAATAAATAATAACGAAATGGAAAAGCATGATGGAAACAAAAAAAAAATGTACAAGGAAAAGGAAGAAAGGACAAAGGACAATTGGAAAAGGAAAAAAATAAGAAGGGATAAAAGAAAAGCAAAGGGGAAAAAAAGGAGAGAAACCTAAAGGATAAAAAGGAAATGAAAAGAGAGTAGAAATTTATTAAGAGAAGGAAGGAGAGGAGAGAAAAACAGAGAAAAGGAGGGAAAAAAGAATATATCATGAAAGAATGGAGGCAGGAAAGGAGAGGATAATGAAGATATAATATAGAGTGAAGAAGCCAAAAAAAAAGGGGGGAGGGGGAGCTTGATAAGATGGATGAAGGCGAAGGGGAAGAAAGGAGGGGAAAAACAAAACAGAAAAGAGGGGCGGGAAAAGATTGGGGACGCATGAGCAAGGAAAGGAAAGAGAGGGAGAGTCAGAGGGAGAAAGGAGAAAAAATACAATAACAAAAAAATATGGAAGGGAGGGCAAGCCTGCGCGAATCGAGATAGGAGAGGATGAAGGGAGGGAGAACAAAAGAAAAAGAGAGGGAGGGAGGGGGAAAAATAACCCATGTTGAATTTGGTGGGGCAGAATGTGGGTGGTAGAGTAACGAAAAGAGGGGAAAACAAAACACATGGAAGAAGGATTTGAGGGTAACGAAGAGCGTTTGATTAATAAGGAAGAAAGGCTGAAAACACAAAACAAAAGAAAGCAGAGGAGGACCAGAAGCTTGTGCTCAGAAAAAGGAAGGATCATAGAAGAAAAGCAGAAAAGGTAATGAAAGGTAAACTAGGATCGAGTGGCAAGGAAGGAAGACAGAAAAAGTTAGAGAAGGAAAGAAAAGGAGACGATAAGGAGGAGCGTGAACCGTCAGTCATTAGCTGTGCCTCCCAAATGAGCCACAAGCGGGGTCATTGAAGGAGTATTGAAGGGTTAGTCATAAGGCGAGGGAGACGAAGAGCGGATGGAAGCGTATTTATGTGGCGCTGCTAACCCGGTGCGCCAATGCTGTTCTCACCTCCACTGCAGCGATCCTTTTTCTTTTCTATCCTCTTCTTCGGCCCTCTCTCTCTCTCTTCCTGTCTTCCTCCCGGTCACACAAGAGACCTATGCTTCTCCTTCAGCTTGGCGTGGCGGCCGGCAGTCGGGGCGAAGATATACAAGCAGTATTTCTTGCCGAATACGAGACCACTCAGTACAGGAACACGGGATAGAAAAGATCCACCCTTCTTGCTGCTCTAAAATATGGGGAAGGAAGGGAGAGAGCGGGAATGGGGGAAGGAGAGATTAGAGGGTACACTGAAGAGGATATATAAACAGGAGTGCGTAAAGTAGGCCTATATATGTGGGGAACGTGTCTGATGAGGGCGAATAAGCTTGGGTGGAATTATTATGTAAACTGAGGTGTGTGTTATGAAGAGTGGGTTCCTTGCCAACTTGTAAATAGGCATGGATATTAATATGTATACAAGTAGTGGTGGATGTTTACTTAAAATTATGCCCAGAATACTAATATTATTTTTTTTAAGTACGGAAAACTGTGGGAATATTTTGTTTAGTATATAAGTGTAGAGGGCAGCTGTAAGTATTTTAATCAATCCGTTAGCCATAGGAGTGGCCTGCAGGGAAGGATTAATGCACTTGTGTACCTACTCTTGGATACGTTCAATTCACTCCCGATGCAGCAAAGTGGCGATCAATGCGTTTCTTGAAGGAGTTGATGGTCTCTGCGCTAACCACTTCTGCAGGAAGGCTGTTCCAGTGGCGAGCAACCCTATTCGAGAAATAACTCCTGCCGATGTCGGTATTGCATTGCTTTGCTTGAAGTGTTTTTCCGTTGTTTCTTGTCCTCGGGTTTGTTTGTGGCGTGAAGAGATTGGAGTGATTAACATTGCTGAGCTTGTTCAGGTACTTACAAACTTGTATCACGTCTTCCCACAGTCGTGTCTTTTCCAACGTGAAGAGGTTGAGTCGCTCGAGTCGCTCTTCGTAAGGCTTCGTCCTCAGTGGGAGGAGGAGGAGGAGGAGTACAAAGGAGTACAAAGGAAAAGCAAACAGCAACAGACCTCTTGGTCTTAACTAGGCTGTTTGTTGTTGCTACCATCTACTTTAATCTACGAGTCAGAGACACAGGACAGCAAAGGCGAAGGCGAAGGAGGAGGAGGAGGAGGAGGAGGAGGAGGAGGAGGAGGAGGAGGAGGAGGAGGAGGAAGAGGAGGAGGGGGGGTGGAGGAGGGGGAGAAGGAGAAGGAGGAAGATTTCGAGAACGAGGAAGAGGTCACAGAGTTGAACTAATAAGAACAGGGGTTGCGGAGAAACGAAGCGAAGGAGGTAAAAATAGAGAAAGTGGAAGTGGACGAAAATGAGAAGGAGGAGGAGGTCACAGAGCTGAACTAGTAAGAACATGACTTGAGGAAAAACGAAGCGAAGAAGGGAAAAATAGAGGAAGAGGAGGAGGAGGAGACGGTAAAGAATAAGGAGGAGGAGAATAAAAATGAGAAGGCGAAGGAGGAGGGAGAATAATAGAGGAAGGATTAGGTCCATAAGCAGAAGACGAGGAGGCCCAGGATGAGGTGGTGTGTCGTGGATAATTAGGTGGTGTTTGTGATGGATATGACGTGTGGCCCCGCCCCCTCCTGGCAGCGTCTTGACCCGGAATACTGATAACCTCACTAATCTGCTTTATATTCTTAAGACACAAGGAGGGAGGCGGCGCACGATAGTTAGCAAGACGGAGGGACAGCAGACGTGGGGCTTGGGAAGGGGAAGGTAAGAATGGAGTAGTCTAATGAGAGAAAGAGAAGAGACTTTATTTGTGTATATATTTCATGAGGAGAGAAAAGGAAGCTAGAATGGAGGTTGGGACAGGCAGGAAGGGCGAGGAATGGGAAGTCTGGACGAGATGAGAAAATATCAGAAGTTGGGTGAAGAGAGGATGAAGGAAAGAAAAAAGAAGAGCAGGAGGGAAATATAGAAAAATAAACAGGAGAAAACGACAGAGTGGAGGGACGGAGGAGGCTGCTGAGGATTAGTTATGAAAAAGAGAAAGGTTAGGTAATTGAAAATGGTAGAGAAAAGAATAGAGATTACAGGTCGTATAGGATAGGATGGTAAAGGTCGTGAGGGGAAACAGTGAACATAAAAAAAATGAGGAAAATAAAGGCAAACCAAGAGGAAGGAAAATAATAGAATAATAATAGCCGAGGAAAGCCGAGAAAAGGTAGATAGAAGAAAAAGGTGATGATTGAGGGATTGGCGGATGATTAAAAAGCGGTGTTGGCGAATAAGTGGATGAGAGAGAGAGAGAGAGAGAGAGAGAGAGAGAGAGAGAGAGAGAGAGAGAGAGAGAGAGAGAGAGAGAGAGAGAGAGAGAGAGAGAGAGAGAGAGAGAGAGAGAGAGAGAGAGAGAGAGAGAGAGAGAGAGAGAGAGAGAGAGAGAGAGAGAGAGAGAGAGAGAGACAGACTGACCTTTCCCCTTGCACCTTCCACCTTTCCTCTCTAACGTTTTTTGCATTTCCCCCTATATTAACTATCCTTACCATATCATGTATTTCCTCCCCACACAATCCACCTGCACAACACAGCTCATCTCGCCCTTAACCTTCAGACTTCATTACCTTTTCCACTCCCACCCCTGGCTGCTTGAATATCCCTTACTTCAACATGTCCATCCTCCCTTAATAACCCGCAGAATCTAGCACATCTTTCTCTCTTGCCCTTCCACCATCTTTTAATCTGACTGGCCTCTGATAAATTAGCTTACCTCAGTGACAACGGTTTCCTGTTACATCGCCATTGCCTTCACCTACTTACTCATCACCTTCCCATACCATTCCCTCGCTTCCCACTCTCCCTTCCAGTCCGTCCACTCTTTTCCTAAACAGCTTTGTGTCAGGTAGTGTTCTGATGATATACTTCAGGTAAAATACAATTTGTACGTCCTGGAAAATACTAGTCACGTAATATAATTTAATAACTAAGATGGTTACGCTTCATTCGCCTAGTATTTTTTTCCTCACCAACGTTGTTATAAAAATGACACACACACACACACACACACACACACACACACCAGCTGTCACTCAGAGGGGCGGTCAGGTACATCACTTCCTGAATATGTCACAGGTGTAGCTAAAACCTTGGAGCTTGGGCTAATATCTCACTGGAGTATCAATGTATAAAGCCATTTTCTTGTTAATCTATCTATTTGTCTTGTTTTAAAACGATATTTTTCTCTCTCAGCCTCTCTCTGTTTCTCTTTCTGTCGTTCTGTCTGTCTGTGTCTGTCTGTCTGTCTATCTGTCTGTTTGTTTGTTTGTTTGTTTGTTTGTTTGTTTGTTTGTTTGTTTCTCTCTCTCTCTCTCTCTCTCTCTCTCTCTATTGGCCTATGCACCCTGGATTTATTGACATGACAAATGCTTTTAAAACATTCAGTGTATGTGCAATACTACAAAGGAGGAATTCAACGGTGAACAAAGTCAGTTACATTTCGCAACCGTCACATAGACACAATACGTCCCTTTTTCCTCAACCCGCCTCTTACTCAATTGTCCTCGAGTCTCCTACTTTTCCCTCTGACAACAAAACGAAGCTACTATTCCACGCACTTCTCCTTTGTCATCATTAGAGCAGCTTGAACCCATCAGAGTAAAGGGAAAAAATGTCTCGTGCTTACCATTGTAGCGCTCACTAGTACTAGGGGTCGTATTACAGGATACATCGCCGCCGAAGAACACATATTTGACAGGGCTTTCATAGGAGTTGTGGGTATTTCCAGGGGTAGTTTTATGACCCTGGTGGTAGTGTGAGTCTTCTTCTGTACCATGAACCTAAAGAAACACTCATTAGAACCTGATTGACCCCCTCTTTGACCTTTACAAATAGCTGATGTGAGAAGCGAAATTGTCTTATAATACCGACCTTGCCTTCGTTTGTTAGTAGATTTTTTGTGTGTGCGCGCGTTGTGAGTTTCCATCCATCTCTGGTGTGTGTTTGTTGCCCTGTCTGCCTGTGCCTGTCTGTTTAATCGCCTATCAGTTTGAAATGCCTCTTTGCCTGTTTATGTGTCTCCATCTATCTATCTATCTATTTCGCTCCCTCTCCCTCTCCTCGGCAATCCCTCTCATTGATTCACCGGCCAGCCCATCATCCGCCACCTCTATCCTTGGTCACGCAGCAGCGCTCGTAAAAACCTACAGTCTTTTAAAACTCTTCGTTCCCGCAGTCCTTAGGGGCTGGACGAGGGCGCCTCTCAATCACGTATTATTTCAGAAACTCAATTTTTCAAGAGACGAAACTTACTTGAAATACAACTTCAAAAAGACAGAGAAACCCGAGCAAGTTGGGTGTATGAAATAACGTGAAGGCAGTGTACTGAGCCTCTTAGCACACGTAACACCTCGTGAAATTATAAAACACTAAGAACACAATGCACGAGAAAAACCAGATACAAGAATAAATTAGCATCCCCGGTGTAATATAAAAAAAAAGATAAAGACCATACCCACACAAAGCCCTCCTAATCATGAACAAGGAGCCATAAACGTGGATACAAAATAACCGCCAATGAGTTTTTCACTATAGCAAAATCACTTCCAAAGAGTAACAATATAAACTCTACGACGACTACCACTACTGATTCTGCATTTGATTCATCGACTACAGAAACTACTACTATAACTTCTACTGCTACCACCTCACCTACTACTACTACTACTACCTCTACTTCTACCATTACTAATACTGCCACTACTACTTCTACTACTACTACTACCACTACTGCTGCTGCTTACTCACTTCCCTCGGTGCCCCCGCTCGGTGCAGCATTCCGTTGTTTAGTAGACTGTAGGAACACGAAAGAAAGTAGTAATTAAATTTATATAAAGTGTCACTATAAATATTTTTCATGAACGTAGTTAATCATGAGTTTGCGTGTTTATGAGTGTATGTATGTATGTATGTATGTATGTACTCGTGTGTGTTTTTCCTGAAACTGACTAAATGTACCAAGTAGAAATATTCAATAAAATCTCTTAATATCAATTAGGACAGTATAAAAAGCCAACTTGCCGCGGTGGAGCTCTTCTTGGATCTGGGACGAAAGTTAAGACTGAATCACAGGAAGCCACTAAGCATCCGGAAACACACACACACACACACACACACACACACACACGTCAACCAGTCTCTCTCTTTCTCTCACCCTTCAGGAGTCAGCACCATTACGCGCCGCCCGTCAGCCCAAGTTGCCATCAGCACCATTACCTCGCGCAAACAATTGACCTTCAACATTTTTCTCCATTACTCATCACCACTATTTCTCTCTCTCTCTCTCTCTCTTAGCCATTCATCACACCGCTGCCTTCATCACCACCACCGACACTACCTCAATATTCACCGCAATACCGCCTCCACCTCCACCACAAACACCGCTTCTCCTCTCCTTCCCTCCATCTCTTTCCCTCTTCCCTCCCTCCCTCCCACCCCTAACGCACTCGCAGCCTTTCCCGAACAATGTATCCAATTCGCAAGCATTTTTCACCCACTTCCTTTACGCCCATGACACTGAATATCACTTCGATAACCATAAATTCGCTTCCACACCCTCTCCCGAAGTCCCCCGACTCCCCCGAACCTTCCTGTATATTAGTAGCTGCGTGAAATACGGCTGTCAGCGAGGGAGTGACATAAGGACAGGGTCGCGGAGGGAAGAGTAGCAGGGAAGAATGTGTGTTGCGTGCAGTGATGGGGAGGAGGAGGACGGGAAGGAATGTTAGGACGAGTACGGGAAGGAGGACGACGACGAGGAGGACGAGGAGGAAGGTACATAGCAATGGTGGTGATATAAAGAGGAGGAGGAAGAGGAGAAGGAGGACAGAGGGGAAGAGGAAAGGGGCAAGATGAGGAACTGCCTATGTTATGAAGTATGAGAGCATTTGGAAAGGGAAGGAAGACGCGTTGAAGACAGGAAATAGAGAAAAGGGTCTTTGGAAGAGTAAGATGAGAGAGAGAGAGAGAGAGAGAGAGAGAGAGAGAGAGAGAGAGAGAGAGAGAGAGAGAGAGAGAGAGAGAGAGAGAGAGAGAGAGAGAGAGAGAGAGAGAGAGAGAGAGAGAGAGAGAGAGAGAGAGAGAGAGACACTGTGTGTGTGTGGGGGTGAGGGGTGGGAGGGGGAAGAGCTAAAAGGCTTGAAGAAATTAAGGAATATGAAAACAGAAGCAAATAATAAAATACCTTTCCAAAACATATTCAAAATAAATAGAAAACAATTTATGAAACATAAAAAGATAAAAAAAATCAGAAACGGAAAGGCATGTAGGAAATGAATGTCACACAGCAAAAAGAGAGTAAAGGAACAGGAGAGAGGGAGCAGGAGAGAGGAAGAAGAGAGAAAATGGACGAGGCAACAAGCGGCCGAGAAAGAGTTGATGGGAGGAAGCGCGGGTTCAGGAGGGAGGAAAAATAAGGAAATATGCAGACAGTGAAGGACGCGGAGGATGCACCCGGCGAGGAGAGGGAAGTGTGGGCAGGAGCAGTATTGTGCGGGGCGTTGTCATTCCCGTCAGCACTGTTAGTATATAAAAACAATAGTCCCGCGAAATGCGTAAATCAAAAAGTTTGTTGCTTCAAAAAGGAAGTCGTGCATAAAAAAATCAACAGGAAAAATAAATATTCTGTCTCTAGTGTACAGCAGTGCATTAGAAATCATCATCAATATTTACTTTTTTCAAGAAGCATTGTCATAAACTAATATATTCATCCTTTCCTAATATCATGCATTGCGATCACATCCAGTAACATCGGCACAGACCTCATGCTCTGCCATACATTCCCGTCTTCTCAGCTGCCAAATTAGGTTGGGTGTTGCGAGTACAACAGCATCCTCCCAACCCATGTTCTTAATATATTTATGTCTTGGGCACAAACGCACCCTAGGTAAACACGTATATGTATCATTTATATAATTAGCGGGGTCTGTTCTCTCTCTGAATGTCGCTCATTCTCTGGTTTATCGTTCATATAAGGGGCTGATAGTTTGGAGCGTAATAGAACGTACATGGAAAAGACCAACAACCGAACTAAGGGAAGGGATCTAGGGACACAACCTCTGTGTTAGTCATCAGAATTTTCCCGGCGGAGAGGACACCACTTATACCAGCACCTCACAGTTAAAACATTCTCTTCCTCTCGTAGAAAGCATATGGAAAGGAAGAGAAAAGGCAAGTGAAAAGGAAGTAATCGAAATAGACGTCCGAATTACTCTAAATGCAGAAAAAGGGAGGGAAAAGAGAGGCATAACACGGGCGAGGTGCCGGAAGGAGAGTGGGGAAACCGTGTCCTTGTTAGCTGGATAATTGTTGTGCTCCAGGAGAATACGACACGCGGGCAGGTGGTGGAGGGCGTGGCGAGGAAGGGGACTGCTGAGAGGGAACGACTGGACTGGGACAGAGCCATTAACATAAGAATAAAAGGCATTTTGTTGCAAGGAGTGAGAAGTAAGAGAGAGAAGAAGAGGGGAGACCTAAATTTATATACGACCCTTTTTTTCGTACCTCTAAAATAATTTCATAGTAGGTTTTCCTTCAAGCTTTGTGGCGTCGTTAGGTGTTGCCAACATTGTTCTTCTCTTTTGATTTTTGTTTAATGTGTTTTTCTTAGAATAGAAAACACCACAACAGCCCGAAGGAAGTTTATTTTCTTAATTTTCAAGTAGATTCTGGCAAACATTCTCCAGTAAATGACTTTTTTTCTGATATTGCAATTATCTATTTTTATTGAAAGCTACTGTTCGACTTTTCAGGTTTCGTGTCTCAGATTTACAAATAAAATAATAGTTGTTTTACCTGTGAATGCGAGCTAAACTTGGATATTGTGCTTAATAAAATATAGGTTGGTATTGTTAGATACTTTCGCTTCTCACATCAGCTATTTCTAAAGGTCAAAGTGGGGGTCACTCGGGTTCTGATGAGTGTCTCTTCAGGTTCATTTCACAGAAGAAGGGTCAAACTACCACCAGGGTCATACAACTACTCTTGGAAATGCCCACAACTCCTACGAAAGCCTTGTCAAATATGTGTTCTTGGGCCCCGAAATGTCTTATAATGCGACCCATAGTGTATTACTTGTACCCATTTTTTGTTAATATAAAACTAGGAATCTTATATATTGATTATGTTAGGGGCGTTCTTCTCTGTCTTCTGCTATAAATACACATAAAAGCACGAGAGGATGATAGCCTGTTTCGTGTTTGACTCTAATGACTGTGAATGAGGAAAGACTGAGCCGAGGTAAACTAGATGATTTTCCCCTTTTTTCATTGCTCTTAAGCCTCGAAATATTATTGTGCAAGTTGTACAATGTTCTTTATATACTTATGGACTTGAGCATTTTAATTCTTAAGCCTCAAACAATTATTACTTTTTGTCTGTTGTCATACATTATCACAACTTACAAGTATCTCTATTTCTAGATTTTCCTACTGAGAACGTGCCTCCTAATGCCAAGTAGACAATGGCATTTGTTATATATTTTAATACTTTTATTAATTTCAGTAGATTTTTTCTTCTTTTAGCTGTTATGTGATATGACATTCTAAAGGTAATTTATTTTACTATACAGCCAATACATTTTTATTTTCCTGCATTTATTTTTTCCCCGTATTCCTGAAAAGCATCAAAGACCACTAAATGTTACTTTTTTATTTGTTACCACATTTGAACGCATGAAAAGTTTGGATGGTATGTAAACAATGGCAATGCTCTTCTCGCCACCAACAAACAGCTTCATCGTCACTTCTCTGCTCCTCCTGAGGGCGCAGTTCTTACTCCTATTATTATTCAGCCGAGGAATACAGTCCCCCGTCAGCATTATGCAAACTGGCAATTTAGTAGCTCTCAAAAAAGCCTTAAATTGGTGCTTTGTGAAGAGAAAGTGAAAACGAGATCTTCATGTGACATTCGGATCGCGGCTCAGCGGGGGGCGACGGAGAGGGAGAGGAATAAGAAGGGAGCAAGGGAGGGAGGGAGGGATAGGGTGATGGAAGAGGATTAAAGGCGTAGGGAGGAAGAGAGGAAGGACAAGGGGCGATAGAAGGAGGAGGGAAGAATAAAGGGATAAGGAAAGGAAGAAGGGATGGATATAAATGAAGATGGGGAATAAGAAACGAGATTAGAGGGAGGGAAAGGCTGATGGAAGAGGACTGAAGGTGGAGAGAGGAAGAGAGGGAGATAAGGGTAATAGAAGGAAGAGGGGAGAATAAAGGGATAAGGAAAGGAAGAAGGGATGGATATAAATGGATAATTGGCAAAGAAAAAGGAGAGGGGTGATAGAGAGAAGGTGACGGAGGGAAAAATGAGGGGAAAAAATGGAATAAAGACGGATGATATGTGAGGGAGGGAAGAAAGTTGAGAAGGAGGGAAAGAAATGGAGGGAAGACAAAGAATGGGAGGAAAAAAAGGGTGATGTAGGAAGATGCGAGGGAAGGAGAGGGAGAAGAGAAAGGGAAAACTACGTCGGAGGGAGGAAATAAGTGGAGAGGGAAAGAAGATATTGATGGGAGTGGAAGAGATGGAGGAAGGAGAGTGAAAGGAGGAGGAAGAGAGAGAAAGAGGCTAATGGAGGATGAGAGAGAGAGAGAGAGAGAGAGAGAGAGAGAGAGAGAGAGAGAGAGAGAGAGAGAGAGAGAGAGAGAGAGAGAGAGAGAGAGAGAGAGAGAGAGAGAGAGAGAGAGAGAGAGAGAGAGAGAGAGAGAGAGAGAGAGAGAGAGAGAGAGAGAGAGAGAGAGAGAGAGAGAGAGAGAGAGAGAGAGAGAGAGAGAGAGAGAGAGAGAGAGAGAGAGAGAGAGAGAGAGAGAGAGAGAGAGAGAGAGAGAGAGAGAGAGAGAGAGAGAGAGAGAGAGAGAGAGAGAGAGAGAGAGAGAGAGAGAGAGAGAGAGAGAGAGAGAGAGAGAGAGAGAGAGAGAGAGAGAGAGAGAGAGAGAGAGAGAGAGAGAGAGAGAGGTAATGGAGGTAGAGCAAGGGAGTGAGAGGCACAGAGAGAGAAAGGGGTGATGGAGGTCGAAGGTGTGTGGGTGGGAAGTGGAGGGAGGGTATGGGGAGTGTAAGAGGCTGTTAACGTCACTCCGCCGCCAGTCTGCCAGCCCCCGCTCGCGGTAATCACGGAATATTCATGGTAATTCCTCACATTAAGGCCGCTGACACCTCGCGACGCCCACTGAGGCACGGCAGGCGGCGGCGCGGCGCACTCACGGCCCGGAAGGTGACAGACAGGCAGACATTCATACATACACAGACACAAACACAGGCAGACAGACAGGCATCAGACAGACAGACAGACAGACAGACAGACGAAAATAGAAACAAACAAAACATGGGAGACACGAAACAGAACAAAAAAGACACGAAAGAAAAAAGAAACGGAGAAAAAAAAATGAAGAGCAAATTCAAACACACAAATACACGCACTCACATCAATATGCCATAATTATACAAAGACACTCCTTACCCGCAGCGTGTATTAGCCTCTTCAAGTGACACTTTTCCGCTACGCCATATGACATAATTACGCTATTCATGGCCAGCTTTGTGTGGAGCGTGTGTATTTTTAGCCAGTATGTGCCGAAGTGTATTCTTAGAGAGTGGTATGTGCTTCCAACACCGCCTTTACTGACAAATTCACCTCAACTTCCACCAGCGGCGCAATCAACGTCGCGTATAATCACCACTTTCCACCGCCGCCAAAGCCGCCACCACTTAAAAGCTTCATCTCATCAGGCTTCACACGGCTCTCCACCGCGGCGCACGACACCTGGTGAGCCTCAAAGCGCCTGCCGCAAGTCCAGGTGAGGCTCCAAGTCATTACCGTCGTGGTGCCATTTTTTTTGACACGAAGTAAAATATATAGCTCAAGAATTTAAAAGTTTAATGGATAAAGTTTGAGGAGTCAGAAGTCTACTGGTTGGAGGAGGAGGAGGAGGAGGAGGAGGAGGAAACATGGAAACATGGAAATGCATGCAACAGAAACCCTATTGGCTCATTACGAGGTTGCTCGACAGCCACTTGGGGCCTGGGGAGCAGATGAAAGCACCTCGATATTTAGTTTACTCCTGACGCAACGAAATGACGGTCGATTCGATTTTTGAAGGAGTTGATGGTATTTGCATTTACTACTTCTGAGGGAAGATTGTTCCAGTGGCGGATGATTCGGTTCGAAAAGAAACTCCTTCCATTGTCTGTGTTGCATCGACTCGACTGAATGTTAAACCATTATTTCTAGTTCTTGAGTTGGTTTGCAGTTCAAAGAATTTGGAGTAATCGACGTTACTGAACTTTTTCAGGTACTTGAAGACTTGAATCATATCCCCTCGTAGGCGTCTTTTCTCCAGTGTAAAGAGATTGAGTCGCTTGAGTCGTTCCTCGTACAGTTGAGCCCTTAAGGTTGGAATAGTTTTCGTGGCGTGGAGGAGGAGGAGGAGGAGGAGGAGGAGGAGGAGGAGGAGGAGGAGGAGGAGGAGGAGGAGGAGGAGGAGGAGGAGGAGGAGAAGGAGAAGGAAGAGGAGAAGGAAAAGGAGGAGGAGGAAAAGGAGGAGGAGGAAAAGGAGGAGGAGGAGGAGGAGGAGGAGGAGGAGGAGGAGCTGTGAAAGGTTAGAAACTATGAAGTGCAGGCAAAAAAAAAACAAAGAAGCAGACGGTTGGTCAATAACGAGGCCGCTGGCTTTAGTCATTTAATAAGTCCGTCAGGCACTTCAGTGACCTGCGGAACAGATTCAAGTTCGTACTTACTGTGTGTATGCCGTAATGTATCACCACTCAGTGCATGGGATCAAACATTGGCCTTCTGAGTAGCAGTTAGGGCAGCAAACCAACTGAGCCACCGATGAACTAAAAAGTCACCGTGCCAGATGCCACTTCTGCGGCCTATACCTGACGCCCCAGCCTCTACTGTGGACATGAAGGTGAAGGTAACCCCACTCACAGTCGTGGTATACATCTGGAGACGCTTTTACACATGACAAGGCAGAGTACGTTTGGTGGAAGTTATTGTACGTCTGGCTGAATTTATTATACGTCTGATGGTAGTGATCAAATGCCTGGCCAGTGTTGTTATACTACTGGCAGAAGCGGTTCAACAGTCAGGAGTTCATTGTACGTCTGGCAGAAATTGTTGGACGTCTGTCAGAACAATATTTTACGTCTGGGAGTTGTACGAAAATAAAAACAAATATGGTTCAATAATTAAATGTAACATATTTCGACCATCCCTCCTTTTTTCATCTTTCCTCTTCCCATTTTTCCTTCACCCAGTCCCATTTTTCTTCCCGTCCTTCCTTTATGAAAAAAAAGAAAACTGTAATTCAATTTTGCGTCGTAATCACGACCACCATAAATTTCACTCTCATTTATCACAAGAGGCGGGAAAAATATACACGGCCTAAAAGTGGAGCGCCACACATCATGTCCTCAAATTCGGGGGACACGCGCGTGTGTGTATTATTTATGCCAACACGGCGACGCTAAATTTATGAGCGGCAGACACCAGCTATGAAAAAAATGTATTTATGAAACTGGAACATATAACATAACACACATGACGTTGCCGGGATAAAAAGCACTGTTCAAGTCATTCCCGGGGGCTGAATCTGTCGTAATTCCGGCACTGCATAACCTCCGGACATTTCCACGCGTTCAAAGTGCAAGAGTCGTAGCTTGTGGCTGCGTGTTTTTACAACGGATATTTTTTCCTCTGTACAGCAAACATCAACTTCTAAAAAAAGAATATCTCATAAAACTAAATCGAACATACATCTTCAATCTATGCTATCACTATTACTACTACTGCTACTACTACTGTTACCATTACTACTGCTACTACTATTACTACTACTACTACTACTAGAATATAATAGAATAGTAATAGTAACAATAGTCACACTACAATAAAAATGATAGAGTACCAGCAGCAATAATGTCAATAAAACACCATTAACAACTAGAGTGATACAAAACAGTTTCTTACCACACCTTCCAGCATGAACACAATATCTATCTATCTATCTATCTATCTATCTATCTATATGTAAAACTAAACAATCAATCACATAGGCACACTCAAAGTCAGACCCGCCATTTTATATATATTCCTATAAGATGGAGGCAGATAAGGGGCAAAAAATGGAAAGATACAGTGTTATGATAAACAAGGAATCTGAACCACTGTGAATCGAGTATACGACTTTTGGGCCACCCTGTATATAGACCTCCTGTAATATATTGGTCCACAGGGCTGTATATTATATCTCCCTCGTTTATTCTTGGGAGGAGGAGGAGGAGGAGGAGGAGGAGGAGGAGAAAAGAAAAGAAAACAGAAGAGAAGAGAGGAGAAGAGAGGAGAGGAGAGAAGAGGAGAGGAGAGGAGAGAGAGAGAGAGAGAGAGAGAGAGAGAGAGAGAGAGAGAGAGAGAGAGAGAGAGAGAGAGAGAGAGAGAGAGAGAGAGAGAGAGATGGGGGGAGGGGGGGGGGCGGGTATTAACGATTCTGCTGTAAAAGTTGCACTATAATTAAAGATATTTTACTCTAATACTCGACATGAAAGTATTGCATTCGAGTATTACGTAAATATTTGTTCGCTCTTTTTTTAATTGCTGTTATGGGAGACGAGTATTAATGTCCTTTTTTTCATTAGCATGGATATTGATATTATGGTAAGGGTGCTGGTGGGGCGGGTGGTGGTGGTGGTGATGATGGTGGATATTGTGGTGGTGGTGGTAATGATGGTGGTACTGGTGGTGATTGTGGTTATGGTGATGATGGTGGTAGTAATGGTGGTAGTTATGGTGGTAATTGTGGTGGTGGTCATGGTGGTGATGGTGGTAATTGTGGTGGTAGTAGTGGTGGTAATTGTGGTGGTGTTGATGGTGGTAATTGTGGTGGTAGAAGTGGTGGTAATTGTGGTGGTGTTGATGGTGGTAATTGTGGTGGTAGAAGTGGTGGTAATTGTGGTGGTGTTGATGGTGGTAATTGTGGTGGTAGAAGTGGTGGTAATTGTGGTGGTGTTGATGGTGGTCATTGTGGTGGCGGTAATGATGTTGATGGTGGTAATCATGTTGGTTGTGCATACAGAGTGGTGTTTTAGCTGAGGTGGCGGTGGTGGTGGTGATAGTTAGGTTGATAAATGCTAATTACATGCAGACTATCAGGCATGCATTATCTCTCTCATGTCCGTCATTTGCTTTGCGTCATAATAATTACGTCTATTTAATTATCACTCATTTGCTCACTGTCATTATAATTACGTCGATGTAATTTTCAGGCAACGCACATGTATTACAAATGTATCACACACGAACGTGAGATAAACCACAGGTGTATTCTGAATTGAAATTACACACACACACACACACACACACACACACACACACACACACACACACACACACACACACACACACACACACACACACACACACATGCTGATCATCTTCATCCTGCTTGAACTCCTGGTTACGCGGAATTCGAGGTAAAAATGTTCAAAATACGCAAAAATAGACAAATACCGTTGGGGAGAATCCGATATTCTAATTTGCATCACCCAATCCCTTTAGCATCATCGTTATGGAAGACTGGATCGGATAAACGGCGTGAAGAAAATTTAATGTGTCATCTCTCTCTCTCTCTCTCTCTCTCTCTCTCTCTCTCTCTCTCTCTCTCTCTCTCTCTCTCTCTCTCTCACGTTTTGACCTCACCCCAGTTCATGGAGGAAGAGCGAGTGGAGGGGAACAAGTGGAGGGGAGCGAGGGGAGGGGAGCTAAGGGAGAGGAGGAAGGGGAGGGGAGCGAGGGGAGAGAAGACATTCACGGAGGGCGCGGTTGAGGGAAAACGCCAGGAAAGACACGAAGCAAGGGGTGGAGAGGGAGGGAGAGAAGGGCGCCGCCATGAAATATTGCGATAATATAAATGTGGAAATATTCTTGGGAGGAAGCCTGCTCCTACCACCACCCTGATGGAGGGGTGAAAAGAGGGTGGAGAAGGAGGAAGAAGAGGAGGAGGAAAATAAGAAAATGGGAAAGGGAAAGTAAAACAAGTTGACGGATGAGAAAGAGAAAGAAGAGGGGGTAAATGAAAGAAGGAATCCAGGCCCGTAGACTATAGTTCGGCACGCTAAGCACTGCACTATGGAGAAATGAAGAGGAGGAGGAGGAGGAGGAAGAGGAGGAGGAGGAGGTGGAGGAGGAGAAGACAGTATCAAGTAAGCAAATAAATAACTGCATAAACTGTGTTGGATATGATTGAAATTATATATAGTTGTGCAGTAGAATTAATTGTGTGTGTGTTAGAGAGAGAGAGAGAGAGAGAGAGAGAGAGAGAGAGAGAGAGAGAGAGAGAGAGAGAGAGAGAGAGAGAGAGAGAGAGAGAGAGAGAGAGAGAGAGAGAGAGAGAGAGAGAGAGAGAGAGAGAGAGAGAGAGAGAGAGAGAGAGAGAGAGAGAGAGAGAGAGAGAGAGAGAGAGAGAGAGAGAGAGAGAGAGAGAGAGAGAGAGAGAGAGAGAGAGAGAGAGAGAGAGTTATTGCAAAAGTTTAAATAAAATTATGCCAAAAAAGAAACGGAAAGAAAAAAAAAGCCATCACCGTCACGCAGGTAAGGAAAGTCTCTCCACTCAACCTTTCTCGCCTTCCTCCTCCTCCTCCTTGACCTCCTTCTGTCTCCCCTCTACTTCCCTCTCCATTTGTTCCTCTTCCTCTCATCCTTCTTTCCCCTTTTCCATTTTACCTCTTTTTCATTTCACATTCCTTTCCCTGTTCTTCTGCTTCTCCTCCTCTTCCAATTTTCAGTGTTCTTCTTCTTCTTCTTCTTTGGTTGTTCTTCTTCTTGGTCTGGCTCCTCATCACTGGTATTCGCTTTATGTTCGTTCCTGTCTCCTTACGTTTGCTTATTTTCGTATAATTTCTCCCTAAAATCGTTCACCTGTACCTTAATTTTAGTTTCTCTTGTCCAACTACTTGTATTGTTTCTTATCGTATTGGGCTTTTATTTTCTTCATTACTCTTTCATCTCCTTAATTTTCCTCCCTTTCTATTTTTTATTCACATCGTATTGCACCTTTTCATTTGGCTCCACGCATTAGCTGTCTTCCAATTTTCCTACATTTTCTTGCATATTCGCATTTTTCCACTTTTCTAGTCATTTCACTTTCTCTTTTCCCTTATTTACTCTTCCAATTTTTCCCCTTCCTCCTTTTCACGGCCTCTCCTTAATATTCGCTTTTTCACTTTCATGTCATCTCCCTCCTCCTCTTTTTCCGTCCCCTTCCTCATCTTCCTCCTCCTCCTCCTCCTCCTCTTAACTTCCATTCCGTCTTCATAACTAGCTCTTCTTTCCCTAACCCAATCTCATTTTTTTCCACCCTTCATCTCTAGACTTCTCCATTTATTTCTTGCTTCACGTTCTTCACTCCTTCCCTTCCTCATTTCTGCCTGGATCTAATTTTTCTCTTCACCTAGCGCCACTATTTTTCTTCCCTCTCATTTTCCGACTTTTCCTCCTGGTTCCATTCCTCCTCCTCGTCCTCGTCTAGCTTCACATCTTCCTTCCTTCTCATCACCCAACTCTCTCTCCACCTGTCCCTTCTTCTCCGCTACTTCCCATCTTTCTTTCCCGCCTCACTGGTCCTATCTTTATCAGGTCCGTCACCATCGTTATCAAGGCACTGCTTATCTTCCCCGAATATCACGGTGTCTCGTATCTTCTCATTCCCGGGAGCAGCGCATGTGTGGCAGTCTCAAGGGGGGGAGGGTGTGGGGGTGGGTTAGGGTTGGGGTGGGTGGGGTGGAGGTCAGTGGCACATCGCTATAGGTACACATGGATACGCCCCTCCCAGGTTCGATTCGGCAGGTTACTCCTTTATATATATATTTCATGTGACGCCTTTTACTTTCTCGCTCCGTAGTCTTGTTTTGTCTGGGCCACTAATAACATGTTTTCTTTTCCTTATTTTTCTTCTTCTTCTATTTAATTTGTGATGCTTGTGTCTTTATTCATTTTTCTTGTATGTTTCTCTTTATTTCAGTCTCATTACAGTCATTTATATCCATTAATTCAATCCAAACATGTCTCTGTCTTAAGCTTCATTAAAATTTAATTATCTCACTCAGCCAGGTAGTTAAGGCAATACAGCTGTGTTAGGGTTGCCAGACAGCGCTACCTCTCTCACCAAGAACCTGCCTTGAGTCGGGGTGAAAGTCGCAATATCTTGGTCGTGAGCCGAGCATAACACCCACGTTACCCGGTCACAGATGGGCCGGGTAGGAAGGGAAGACGGAGGAGGGAGATGAGACGGGAGAGGGAGGGGGTAAAGAGGGAAGGGAGCAAAAGAGGGAGAGAAGGGAAGGAGATGGGAGGAAGGGAAGGGGTTTAGGGATGATGGGGATGAGATGGGAGAGGGAAGGGGTAGGGAGGGAAGGGGGCAGAAGAGGGAAGGAAGGGAATGAGATGAGACGAGGAGGAGTTAGGGATGAGTGAGATAAGACGGGAGAGGGAAGAGTTAAGGAGGGAATGAGGCAAAAGAGGGAAGGAAGGGAAGGGGATGGGAGGAGGGGAAGGGGTTTAGGGATGAGGGGGATGAGATGGGAGAGGGAAGGGGTAGGGAGAGAATTGGGCAAAAGAGGGAAGGAAGGCAAGGACATGGGAGGAGGGGAAGGGGTTAGGCATGAGGGGAGGGAAGAGGGGTTCAGGGTAAGGAGTGTTTTTGAGTTTGGAACAGCCTGGGTTGGGAGGTGAACCGCAGGAATGTCAAGAAACAAAAAAATATTCCACTTTTAAGAGAAGCTTGATTTACATAATATTGCGCTTTTGGAGAAATATGAGAGCAGCTGTTTTTGATGCCGTCCAAGAAAGCACAGGAGTTTTATATTTCTCTTGCAAGGCGGATCGCGTGGCATTAAACGAAACACATATTTTAAAGCTTGAAGCCATGCGAAACTGAGCTCTTTTCTGGCCACTACTTCCTTTTTGCTCTTTACTGTAGAAGCAGCGATTAGCGAGCTTTTTGTGTTTTCTTTGTTGATAGCCCCCTTGAGCTGTTTCCTCTACAGTAAGACTAATGTGAGTGTGGTCTTTAAAGAAGAAAAGGTTTTGATTGTGGGGAAAGTGAGGAACATTTTTTTTATTTACAAGAAAGGAGATAGCTCAAGGCCACAAAAAAAGGAAATAGTAATAAAAAAAAGCCCGCTACTCGCTGCTCCTAAAAAGAAAGGCATCAATGACTTAACATTCAAAATTTCTAACCTAATCTAGGAGAAGAGGGTGTACTTGTTGGAAGGTAAGAAGTTACTAAAAAAAAATATTAATGACTTTAAACTTGAATCAGAACGTCTGGTGTTGGTGTTTGCTTTCGTCTACATTTCCATTCATTTTAAACTCATCACGTTAACGAGGGGGCTAACGGTTTTTAAGGCAATAAAGATGAAGAGTATCTGCAATAATAAATTAGTGACTCTAAACTTATTACTGAGCGAGACCAACGCTGCAGTTTGATTTATTAATTTTCTCCATATAACTAATATATATTTATATTTAAGTTACAAAGTGCTTTTTAATTGGACCTGGCCTGGGCGGTCAATCACTGAATCTTCTGTTACGAAACACGGAAACACACACACACACACACACACACACACACACACACACACACACACACACACACAAAAAAAAAAAAAAAAGCAGGGTTGATAAAATCTACGTATCTATGTATGCGTGTTTCACTATCGCAGGTGTGTGTGTGTGTGTGTGTGTGTGTGTGTGTGTGTGTGTGTGTGTGTGTGTGTGTGTTCGTATGTTCATTTCCTCGCAGCAGCTGGTGTGGAAAATCCCTCGGCGGACTCGTGGGGATCGGGCGGGAATTCTTAACTTATTCTTCGGTCACTTGGCGGCGCGCGGGGACCAGGGCGGGGATTGCTGCCTTCCCCTGGGTCTGAGGGAGGGAGGGAGAAACGAAAGGAAGAAGGGAAAGGATGAGCGGGAACGAAGAAAGAAAAGAATAGAGGAAAGTAGAAATTGACAAGAAAAAAAGGAGGGAGGACGGAATGAAGATAGGAAAGTAAGAAGGGAAAGGATGATGGGTAAAGAAGAAAGGAGAGAATAGAAGAAAGTAGCGATTGACAAGAATGGGGAAGAATGAGATGGAGGGAAGGAGGGATGGAGGTTGAAAGGAAGAAGAGAGAGGATGATGGGAAGTAGGAATGAAAAAAAAATATAGGATAGTAGGGCTTAACAAGAAAAAGGGAAGGAGGAAGGGATGGAAGAAGAAAGGAAGAAGGGAATGAATGAGGGGGAAGGGCGATAGAAAAAAAATAGAGAACAGAAGGGCTGAACAAAAAGCAAAAAGGAGGGAGGAAGGGGTGGGCGGATGAAGGGAGGAGAGGAAGACTGGAAGGGACGTGGAGAGAGGCCGAAGGAAAGAATAGAGGAAGGAAAGGCTTGACAAAAAAAGGAGGGAAGAATGACAGAAGTGAACGAGTTAAAAGTTAGTTGGATTGAGTTAGCGGGAAAAATGGATGGAAGGAGGGAGGGAGGAAAGGAAGAAGGGAAAGGATGGGGGGTGGGTGGGAGAAAGAAAGAGAAGAATAGAGGAAAAAATATCTTGACATGAAAGAAGGAGGGAGAGGAAATGAAGGTGTTAAGTCAGTTGGTTTGGCTTAGGTTGCATGTGGTTGGGATGGACAAGTTAAGTTGGATTAGGAAGGTTTATTAAGGGAAGTTTAGGCTAGGTTTCGTTAGGTTTTGTTTGGTTAGGAAAGTTATAGGTAAAAAGGGATAGCAGAAATAAGGAAAGAACGCAAAGAGTGGACAGGGAGAGGGAGGGAGGATGGGAGGAAAGGAGAGAAGGTGGGGAGAGAGGAAAGAAACGAAGTCAGTGGACATAATTAGAGAATTAGGGACGTAGGGAGAGATATTAGGGTTAAAAGAAAGGGAGGAAGGTAGGAGGGGAGGAAAATGTGGGAATGTGGCAAGAGAAAGCTAAAAGGAGGTGGAAGTAGCACGGGAGGCATGGAAGGTTACGTAGGAGCGAACGTGAGAGAGATAGGGAGGGGAGGAGAAGGGGGAAGGGGGCAGCGCGTCGTAGGCAGGATAGTGGCTGATGTGACGTGTCTGTAATGAAGTGCCTCTCACGGGGCGGCCTCCCTCAAATTAGTCCGTAATGCCCGCCATTTGGAAAGCCAGAGCCTGGCATGAAATATTAAGACAAATCTTGAAGGCTTATGCCACCAAGTGAACCGCTTAGAAACCCGAGAAGCGATTTTATCATTCTATATAGTGATGAATGATGGAGAGAAAGTTTAATGTAAGTTAAACCCAACAAAGTGATTAAAATAAGGCAGTCAGGGATCCGGAACACAGCGCTGGAAGGGTCACGCTGCTATCTGAAGCACTTAGGAAACTTGAACGCCCTCGCGTTCTTTGAGATAAGTATGTGAAAAAAAGTTAACAATGACCTGTACCTCTTTATTTTGGGGGGGAGGCGGGAGAAGGGAATATATAGGCAAATTAGAGTAAGTTTTTTTTTCACAAAAATGTAATGAAAGGTCAAACAATGCATACTAGATTACTTTATACTCTAACCTACTTCAATGTATATGATGTCATGCGATAACTTATTTGTTTTATTTAATGTATTCCAAAGAGAATAAGTTTATTTGAGCTGACAGATGTGTCATCAAAGACTTTCATTGCTGGCTATACCGATGCACGAAAGTCTGTGCTAACGGGTGAAAAATCACTCCACAGAAGTTATCGCAAAGAGCAAAACAGGCGGCATCTAGTTAACGAAAATGATAAACTTTTATGTATGCGGACACAATTTAACTAGTAAAGTAAACAGTAACTTCATGCGAATGTAAACCTTGGAAATGATACGATCTTAAGCATGTAAAAAATAGATATTATAGCCCCACATGCTAAGAGAAACAATAGCACTACATCACTCACTCAACTCACCAGATGAGGAAGTGATTTAATGTAGCTATTAATGTTACCGCTACACCAGACCACTTACGAATGAAATACTGAGGCCACTGCTATATAATACAAAAAACAACCACGGAGCCATCATAGGAAAACCAAAAACATGGAACAAAAAATTCAA
>NC_066511.1:26332671-26390171 GCF_024679095.1 Eriocheir sinensis
CTGCTGCTGCTGCTGCTATTACTTGTACTAGTACTACTACTACAAACTCTCTCAAATGACTCTTGGTCATCCTCTCTTAGCCGTTTCGGTGAAACCTTCTCATTTGCGCTAGACATATCGAAAGCTTTCTAAAGAGTCTGGCACAAGTCTTTGCTTCCTAAGCTACCCTCTTTTGGAATCTATTCTTCTCTCTGTTCCTTTATCTCCAATTTCCTTTCCGGCCGTTCTATCTCCGCTGTGGTAGACGGTCACGGTTCTTCCCCAAAACCTATCAACAGTGGTGTTCCACAGGGCTCTGTTCTATCACCCACTCTCTTCCTATTATTCAACAATGATCTTTTTTCCATACCAATATGGCCTATCCACTCATACCCTGACGACTCCAATCTGCATTATTCAACTTCTTTCAACAGAAGACCCTCTCAACAGGAAATACAAGACTCCAGACTGGAGGGTGCTGAACGCTAAACGTCAGACCTTGCTATCATTTCCGATTAGGGTTAAAGGAACCTTGTGTCCATCAGTGCCAAACCCAATTTCTCCAACTATCAATTCGACACAATTTTCCAAACACCTATCCCCTATTCTTTAACAACACTCAGCTGTCACCTTCTTTAACACTAAACATCCTCGGTCTATCCTTAGCTCAAAATCTTAACTGGAAACTTCACATCTCTTCTCTCACTAAATCAGCTTCCGCGAGGTTGGGCGTTCTGTATCGTCTTCGCCAGTTCTTCTCCCCCACACAGTCGCAATCCATATACAGGGGCCTTGTCCGCCCTCGTATGGAATATGCAGCTTACGAGTGGGGGGGCTCCACTCACACAGCTGTCTTGGACATAGTGAAGTCTTTTAAAGCTCTTCGTCTCATCAGCTCTCCTCCTCTTACAGACAGCCTTCTACCTCTTAAATTCCGCCGCCATGTTGCCTCTCTTTCTATTCTCTATCGATATTTTTACGCTGACTGTTCTTCTTAACTTGCTAACTGCATGCCTCCCCCTCTCCCTCTGCTGTAGAAAAAAAATCTTTACTACTATTAATCACTACTAATACTAATACTTCTACTATTACAACTACGTAGTTAACTTCATTCATACACTATCCATTTCAATAAAGTAAAATACAAACTCGTGGCATAGCGATGGACTTTTGAAACTATGGCATCAATATCACGGTCAGATACACTTGAGGGTAACGTGCGCATATATATTTCTGGTTTTATTGATAAACTATTCCAATTGCCAGTCTGTCAAGGTCGTACATATAGCCACGGTAGTAGGGACAGCGTGGCGAGTGGCTGTGCTAAGTGGACCAATCACCGTTCAGCTCATCGCTCTCGTTCGCCAATCAATGCACGATGAAAGGCAGGAAGGGGAGAGAGGGATGGAGGGAAAAAAGGGGAGCTGAATACATGCATCCACCATTGTTATCGCCCTGTGAGGCAGCTCTCCGTGTGCCTCATGGAATCGTAACTTTTTAAGGGCTAAAGGGAAAAAAAATGTTGCTGGCTTTTTTTTCCAGTGTGTGGAGGATACTGTGTGAAGGTGGGTTTAGTGTGTGTGTGTGTGTGTGTGTGTGTGTGTGTGTGTGTGTGTGTGTGTGTGTGTGTGTGTGTGTGTGTGCACCTTGATACCGCACAACTCCTTTAACTCCTTTAACTACACGGTATTTACTCACGTGTAACACCGTCAAACTAAAACGATAATCTGCATTCACTTCGTCAACATATCCAACCAGTTTCACAACAATGGTATCCGCAAATCAAGGCAACTTCAACTTAACACACACACACACACACACACACACACACACTCAATAAAAAGGCCCCCAGAGCCCACACAGACCCTCTGCTGTTCATTTTCTGGCCGAGAGACTTTGAATTAAAAACAGAGAACGCAATCAAAGCAGCATCAACCAGCCGGCCTTTAGTTAAAATAGGATTCAGTCGGTCATGTGGGGAGCCACTCGAACTTTGGGCCGCTGTCACCCCTTCCGTTGATTCCGCTTCCCAGAAGTGAAGCTTTCCTATCCGGACAAACTAATGAAAAAGTAAAAGAAAAACAGGAAACAAGCGCTGCTCGGCACCTGCCATGGCGCGGCGGAGCGGAGTCTCGCTGCTCTGTTATGAAAGACAGGAGACAACTGGCGGTCAGCCGTCACTCACTCAAACTCTCACTTTCATTCTCATTTACTTCATCACCTGAAGACTTTTGTGATGAGACGAATCATTACGAGTTTTTGTACCTGACATTGGAAGACAATCAGTTTTTCTTATTAAGGTTTGGTCAATGACACCGATTCATCTTTTTGTTTACCGAGGTTCACATAAAATCTAAATTTTTTGGTCAGTGGTGACAATTAAAAGGAAAGGCTACGCTGTGAAAACGTATAATGTTGCACCTGCACTGCAAACACGACAACGGATCACCACGAAAGCCTTACAGCAGCGGACCTCAAGACACACTAAACGGTTTGCTTTATTAACCTTTCATCTTCGTCCCTGTTAGTATTCACAATAAAATATTTAGATAGTATGTAGCTTTTCTGTTGCCTTACTGAATGAATTTACGATACTATGGACAAAAAGAATCAGATTTGGCTCCTTATATATACCGAAATATGTCTCCGTCATACTCATTATTTTACAAATATAAAATCTTGCTCATGCAGATATAGTGACTTATAATCCCTGATTTTGTCAGATATAGTGACTTACAATCCCTGATTTTGTCAGATATAGTGACTTATAATCCCTGATTTTGTCATATTCTTCTCTGATCCCACAATTTTTTTTCTTACTCCACAATTATCATTGAATCGAATGGATTGTCCTGCCTACCCCCAAAAAGAAGAGAAGAACTTACATTATTTTTACAATATCTTTAGACCGGGGGTTCCCAACCTGGGGTAAATTACCCCAAGTGGGGTAGTTTGGTCTTTTCTGTGGGGTAATTGGAAGACAGAGGGTGACCAAGGAAAAAAAATATTAGTAAAATTATACCATTGTGTTAGGATTTAGACTAAGGCAGCAGAGTCTGTCCTTTTCTGTCCTTCTATTCAAAAGTTCTTTACTTCCCAGCATAATATACCACATACAAATATATTAATATATTCTTTTAAGTATGGGCTACAATGCAGTTGTGGAAGCATAAGAAAAATGGGGTAATGAGTGAAGGGACGTGTGGAGAGCAGGGTAATGGGTAAGCAATGGTTGGGAACCCCTGCTTTAGACCGTGAACCTGGGTTCGTATAGCTGCGAGTTCATCTCCAGGAGTGCGGGCTGCTGTGTCCACACGGGAGCAAAATAGCAGAGCGGAGCTTTCGGAAAGTTAACTCAAACCGTTTTAAACCCCGAGAGAGTACTTTCGCGAGTACTTTACTCTAAAGTGGAAACAGGCTTTTATAAATCAGAATTACTTTAAAAAAGTAAAAATAAAAAATTGGACAATGTCAGCTAACTCTAATATGGGTCTGGAGCTGAGGTCTGCGTGCGGCGGGAGGCACTACAGCCTCCTCCCCGTGTGTGACCTGCCGCGCCTGTGGGCCTTGATGGGCCTACAGCCACCCCAGCCTCCGCCAAGGGGCTTCCTCATTTCCCTCGAGGAGAACGTCTCGTCTGTCCTGGCTCCGTCGTCTATTCCTCTCACCGAGTATACGACCCCCGATTCCCCGCCCGGCATGGTGCTGCGGGGAGACTGCTCAGAGCACCACTACTCGCTGCTCAACGCAGACATGCTCGAAATGTGGGAGGCGCTTGGCCTAGCCCGCCCCGACCCGCTGCCCCGGGGGTTCGTGGCCGCAAAGTTGTAACCACACTGACTTGGCTGACTTAGTATCTGTTCACCTATGAAACTTTCTTAACACACTTTTATAGTGGTTTCTTAAACTCGCCTAAGTCAATGACTCTATCCCGGAAACTACTCGTTCAATCTTTTCTTCTCACCTAGTTCAATGTTAGAAATATACGTATGTACTTTGGTACCAAGTGCCTTCGCAGGATCATGGGTATAGCTGGAATGATTTCATGCCACACAAGCGACTACGTGATGAAACTGAATCGAGGCCTGTTACCAATTAAGTCCATGAACGCCAAATCCAGCTGTATGGGCACGTGGTTCTACTCCCAGACGTGGACTCTGCTCACAGAGTTGCTTTTGTACGAGACAACCCTGAGTGGAGGAGACAAAGGGGGCGCCCACTTAACTCATGGCTGTGTCAAGTTGATCGATCCTGAGGGGAGAGACTTGAGATGGAGCTTGCTCGGGGGACAGTCAGAAGTGGAGGCGGCCAGAGAGTGAAGCGACGCGCCCCCGGACTTAAGTTCCCCGTTACGTAGCTTATGTCTGCCTACTTGTTTTTGTCTCTATTTTTGTGTGAACATACGCATATTTCTCTTCTCTCTCTCTCTCCCCCCCCCCCCCCCCAAATGATGTTCTTAATCGCTCGTCTTCTCACGTATGTATGAACACTGTTGATTGTAGACGAGCTCGTATATTTCTTAATGTGCTCTAATGCTGCTAATTTCTTCCTAAACGAAGCTTAATATATATATCTGTCAGCGGTGAGATACTTACTCAACTTTAATTCAGCATTTATTATCTTTATTCAAACTTCATCCCACCACATTAACATATAGATGGCATTTTCTCTTCATACTATAATCTTTATATTTCAGTGTCTGGTAAAATAGTTTAGGTATATTTGGAACAATAATTAAAACCATTAAAAAGAAAATCCAGGTAGTAATCACTTTAACTAAATTCATTCCGAAGCTCAATTTGAATGTCATTTCCTTTGCGGCAAAACTGGCATATTGTTGGCGTGTCGGTCTCGCTGTTGGCCGGCCTGTCATGTCTGTCTGTCTTTCGGTCCGGCTCGTTTTATCATTTTGGTTGTCAGTCACAGAAACTTCGGGGCCTATTATTGGTGTGTGTGTGTGTGTGTGTGTGTGTGTGTGTATGACCGCCCACTAATCTGCTTTATTGCATTAAGTATGTATATATGCATGTATGTATATATGTAAGTATGTATGAATGTTTACTTGTATATGCATGTTATTCTATTTAGTCCTTGAACGATCTCTGTGTGTGTCGGTGCATTGAGTTGTCTGACTACGTAACACATTAGGTAGTTTTACTTGCGGGGTTTGCATGCATATAAAAAAATGGGAGAGATTTACCAATTTAAGCAAAGAAAAAAGGTGTCGAAATAATTGATATTATGACCCCATCTCCTCCACACAATGATAACCACCTGTCACTAGAATAAAACATGTTATTTTCGAGCGTCTCACATATTCATAACAATCAAAACAATGTACACAGAGAGATCTAGTTTTTTTTTTATAACAAGCCCAAAATGTACATAACAAGCCCAACATATACAAAGATTTATCGGTTGTTTCCCTTCCACTAAGAATTAAATCTATTCATTAATTTTCTTAATCCATTTAATACCAATTTAGAATCTATTCAATTATATTCTCTATTTTTGTTCTATTTATAACGCTTCCCAACCATCCCTTCCACTTCTTTATGTTTAGATCTTGCCGGTAAATATCGATAGCTGCTATATTCACGAGGTAGAGTGCACACCCTTTCAACCTGAGCCATCTTCTTGATCATTTAAACACCTGCCCTCATACATACGTACCCTGCAGAGGCTATCACCGTACTAGTTATGCAATGCTCCTGAAGCCCTCCTCACATGTACACTCTCATTACTCCAACGCTTAATCCCCCATAATGTCAGTGCAGGCCACCTCCCCTTCTCTCCTCGTTCCCCTAATCCGTCGAGACATGGACACAATTACAGTGATGTACATGAAGTCCCACCCCCATTCTCTGCACTGTGCGCAAATTGCTTTCCAGAGGTATTATTTTACGGCAAAACAAGGCCGGGCAAGAACTAACAAAAAAGAATAGAGCTTCTAACAACAGATAACTGAAAACAAGATGACAACAGGGAATTTCAAGAGTTTGCGTTATTAAATATCTAATGCTTACTCAAAAAAGTTTTCTTGATTGAGCTCCCACTCAAGTAGCAGAAAATAATAACTTTCCGAATATAGTTGAAGCAAACGTTACACTAGTTATCATGTTTTTCTTTTTTTCCTTTCGCGTGGGTGAACAACTTTTCTAATGTCTCATAACGCGGGATGCAGGGCCATGTAGCCGCTGCGTGTATGGCCTGATGAAGCCATATAACACACCCATCCTGCAGCGGAAAAGACATTTGCCTGAACTTCTCGTCCATTGTGCCATATTGTCTAGTGCCACAATGGTGATCACACTTTTTAGATGCGGACCAGATGAGCCTGCTTTTATTTCTCATGAGTATAGGCACGTGTGTGTATGTGTGTGTGTGTGTGTGTGTGTGTGTGTGTGTGTGTGTGTGTGTGTGTGTGTGTGTGTGTGTGTGTGTGTCTCCCGTCTGGGTCTCGAGTTCCCTGCGACATCCAGATTCCGGCTGACTGGAATCCGATGGCAGAGTCACTCTCCGTAAAACACTGGCAGACTATAATGCTCCTTAATATGCGGGCCCGAGCTTTTTACTTGCCGCAGGGAAGACGATGTTTGCATGTGGTTACCTCGCTCGCTCTCCCCCTCTCCGTTTTCCTTTTTTTCCTTCTTTCCTTCCTTCCTTCCTCCCTCCCTTCTTCCCTTCCTCTTTTCCTTTCTTCCTTTCTTCCTGCGTCCTTTCTTTCCTTCTTTCCTTCCTTCATGTCCTGCTTTCTCCCTCCCTCCCTTCTTTCTTTCCTCTTTTCCTTTCTTCCTTTCTTCCTTCTCTCCTTTCTTTCCTTCTTTTCTCTCTTTTCCAATACTTATCTTCTATTCCCGTACTGCCCCTGCTCCTCTCCCATCCTTTCCTTTCTCCTTGCTAGTTTTACCCAGTTTTCTCTCCTTCATTTCCTTTCCTGAGCGCTTTTTTGTCCCTTTTCTCCATTTTCCGCTCCTTTTACTTCGGTCCCCTCTCGCTTCCGATCCTCTCTACTTTCCCTGATCCGCTCTCTTTCCTTTCATGTCATTCTCCCCTTCTGTTGGGTCTATTATCTCTTTCTTCATCTCCACATTTTATCTTGCAATCGATTCCTTCTTTCCGTTTTGTTTCGATGCTCTTTAACTATTCCCAATCTCTTTCTACGTTTGGTTTTTTTGTTTAACACATTACCTCCTCTTTCTGTTGTCTCTTTGTTTCGTAATAACTCGATATTTTTTTTTACTTTCCATTTTGTTCCTTTTTTCATTCTTTATTTTACCATTCTTGTTCCTTTTTCGGTGATATATGACGATGTTATGCAGATTGATAGATGGATAGAATGATAAACAGATACAGATAAATAGTTAATGACTAATATTAATATCTTCCTCTGCTTTCCACTCTCTGCCTTCCTCCTCCTCCTACTACTCTTCTGTCTCTTCCCTATTCCTTCTCTCCTCCGTGATATATATCTGGCCACTTTATATATATCATCATATATGGAGAGAACTGAATCACTGCTGAACTAAAAGGTCTATGCTGCAGAGACCGCTTTTGCGACACTACCTGACACCCCAGCCCCCGCTGTGGGCATGAAGGGAAGGTGAGCCTGCTCACGTTCACGGCAGGTTTCATAGGAATCTCCTCTCGATAATTATGAACAAGACTTTGGAAGACATTTTTTCTGAATTTTTGAGACTAAATCCGCCTTAATCATAGAGAACATGCATAGTCTGGCATGATACCAGGCGTGTTAAGATGTTTTAATATGTCATGAAACGTTAAGCCTGCATCACATCGGTCCAGGAGTCCCTTGATAAATTTTCAATAAAACAGTGTGTTCGATAAACAATATCCCTCCATTGTTCCGGGCCAAGCAGAGCGAGGGAACAGTCCAATAATCGCCCCAACACGCGCCGATATACATTCCTATTTACCGCAGATACAACTCATATGGAGCGGAATTTATGCATTCCGTTCCGCCAGCCGCGCCGCACACCGCGCCCCCGTCACCGCGATCCCTCCGTGCCGGTAAATATGTTCCTCTTTTTTCCGGCTGATCGAATGGCCGATAGCTGGCAAAGTTTTCCCCCGCCCTAAACAGCGTCGCGTCTGGATTAACGAGTCCGGGCGAGGGGAGAACAAACGTTATTAAGAGGAAACTTTCGCCATGTCTCAGCGTTCATATGCAAATGGAAAAACAAAACTGCGTGGAGCCTGATGGAATTTGTTGTGTGTGTGTGTGTGTGTGTGTGTGTGTGTGTGTGTGTGTGTAAAGTGTCTTAAACACACACACACACACACACACAGACACTGCAGCTAACAACGTTTGATGATGATGTTAGTGATGATGAGAATGATGATTGCGATGATCATGATGTTAACAGTAATGACAGCAACACTATAATGAAGTACACCATTGCCTTGGTTGACGACACTCTACATCTCTTTGGAACCCGAAATAATTTGAGGAACCTTTCGCATATTTCCGTTAAAATGAAAAAAACGAATGAACTTTTTTCCCTTTTCTATTTCACGGTCTGGAAAAGGCGGCACGCAATGGCGGGGACTGAATGAACGCTGTGGAGAAAAAAAGAAAATAACTGACTGTGGCAGCTATACATAGAAAAAAAGGAGAAAGAAATTACCCTAAAGAACAGGTGGTGAAAGACAAAACATACATATATTCACCATAAAAATACATGCGATTCAGCGAAATCCCGAGACACAAATAAACTTAAAGGAAGCTATTGAGTAATTAAGCATTAACTAATTGAAGGGAAAACACAACCAACCTGACCCGATTGATAAGAACACACACCATGGATTGCTATTACGAGACCATGCAATAAATGAAAGAAACATAATTAAAAGAAAATTGCCAAATCTAGTAATCGCTTAATGAATGATAAGTAAATATAAAAAAAATCAGAAAAAAAGGAAAGACACACCATGGGCGTCTAACAGAGGAAACACTGCAGGATATAAAAGGGAAAACGCTCCAACCATTTTTCTCGAACAATGGAAGAAAACGGAGTAAAAAAAAGTGAAAAAACGAGGGAATTGAAAAAAAATTGGCCTCTGCGAATGAGAGAATTTTTCCATTCAGTGAAATTAGTTTTTTTCCAACGATTCCAAACAATCTGGGAAACGAATTTTAGGTGAATAATTTTGCTAATTGAGTGTTTGGATACCTGTCGGAGAGAGTGAGAGTGAGAGCGTGTACGTGTGCGTGTGCGTGCGTGCGTGCGTGCGTGTGTGTGTGTGTGTGTGTGTGTGTGTGTGTGTGTGTGTGTCCCTCCCCTACGTCGCCAGCATGTGATCTCGTCCGCGTGCCTCGCTGAGCGTTGCGTGGATAACACAGCTCCCTCTTCCTGCGTCCCCTCAACACAAATACATACCATTACACAGAGACAGCGAATGGACTCTGTGTGTATGTATCTGTCTGTCTGCCTTTCTCTCTCACACACACACACACACACACACACACACACACTATACCAAAGGGAATAGAGTAAACAAAATGGATCTCTCTCGCAACGTTAATATTGTGAAAAACTGGAGGCGTATCGTCATTCATTTTTTTTGCTGGTGACTAAAGTTCTTGTTCCCCGTGTGTGTGTTTGGGGGGGGGGGGGGGGTCAAATCTCAGTTTCAGGAATCAAGTATCAAAGAAGGATAAGTCGAGCGTGTGTGACGAGGATAACGGCGAAGTTGGTGTCTTAGAGGGAGACAGAGAGGCAAGGCGGGTGGGTGGAAGGGCGGGAATGAAAAAGATAAGGAGGGAGATGATGAGGAAAGAAACAAGGGTTGATAAGACTGTGTGCAGAAACGAAGCAGGAAGGAATGAAGAAAAAAAAAGAGGGAAAGAGCGGAACGATAGGATGGATGGAAGCCCGAAGGTTGGGGAAAGGGAGGACGGAAAGGGGGGGAACAGCTAGACACGCAAGGAATGATACTAATAAGGGGATACAGAGGAGGAAGAGAGGGAGGGACAGCAAGGGGTAACTTAGCAGGGGAAGGAGGACAGGAGGATCATGGCGGGAGAGGCAGTGACAAAATGAAGAAAGGAATTGAGAAGATGAGAGGGAGAGGAAGTGAGAGAACCGAAGTGAAAGAAGGAAAAATGAGAAATACAATAACAGAGGGAAAAGGAAAAAAAAAGTGCAGGTAGATTGGAGGGGGGAAAAGCAATACTAAGCAAGGAATGAAATGTTAAGCATGAAGGGAACAGAGGAAATGAGGGACGGAAGGAAAAACGATGAGGCGGAAGGGAGGCAGAGTTCTGGCAAATATTTACTGGCTTGGTTCCGAAGTCAAGAGTTAATTTCCCCGGAGTAATCTTGAAAGTATAATATTGCCCCGTCACCCGCATCGCCAACGCCGCCGCCGTCATCACTTCGGGCCAGTCTCACAGTTCCCCATGATGGGTTAGTAAGCTCCCAAACCAATACCAGAGCCTTCGAAATTTCCTTGTATAGTGTCTGGTGTTTATCTTTTAAGTTCACAAATTTGATGAAACTATACAGGAAGAGTCTTGTGTATTTAGTGTGGCATCGAAGACCTCACCGTTCTGGATTGTATGGGATTCTATAGTTTGGTTCGGGCTGTTACGAAGACACTGTGTTGGACTGTGAAATCGGCTCTTCATCGTGTATACAACTTTGAACGGCAATGGTTTCCCTCTTTGAACATGCTTAGTTTATTTTTCTTGAAGTCTTAATTGCCACGATAATTGGTAAAGATATGAGAGCAAGGGGTCATCTCTCTCTCTCTCTCTCTCTCTCTCTCTCTCTCTCTCTCTCTCTCTCTCTCTCTCTCTCTCTCTCTCTCTCTCTCTCTCTCTCTCTCTCTCTCTCTCTCTCTCTCTTATGGAAGGTATTTTTCAGTCTTTATGCTATTTACTTATTACTTGATGTTGTCCTACGGATTGATAATGCGGACACGATTGTAATTTCCTGAGAAGGCCACCATCACTATTCTATTTCGTGCCAACACTGGAGGGCTGTTCCTTCCCAAAGAACACGTCTAGGCAGGGCATATGCAAGGCCGGACGAGAGGAGGAGAGACGAGACAAGGCGAGGGGACGAAGAGACACCATGAGTGAGGACTGTAAGGGGAGCCGCTGTGAGGGAAGGAAGGAGCGAGATGTGTGAGAAGAAGGAAGGAGTTTGTTGAGTGAGCCGAGATCAAGGAAGACGCCATGAATTAGGAAAGTGGAGATGAGGGGAAGGAAGGAACGGGAAGACTAAGGAGAAGGGAGGGATAGAGTGAATATGCCAAGATCGAAGAAGCCATGGGCGAGAGGAGAGAGGACAAAAAGAAGGAAGCAAACGTGTGCACGAGAGAATGGAAGAAGCAGAGTAGACGAGGGGAAGGAAGAAGAAAGGGAGAATCCAGATCGAAGCCCTGCGTTGGTTCCTCCCTCCGGACGGCCCGTTTAGGAAGATAGCGGCAGCAGGGGAGCCATATCTGCTCTTCCTCAAGTCTCATTTTTCCCCCAAACTGGCCTTCCAGATGGTTAGGCAAGCAGCGCCTGTCAATATGCCAATCGGCCGAGTTATCTCCACCGGGGATTTGGGAAGATAGAGGAAGAAGGACGAGAAGATTAGCGATAACCACCGCTGCCGCCTCGGCCAGGAATATTTTTGCTGTTACTGTTGCCGCTGCTGTGTGTGTGTGTGTGTGTGTGTGTGTGTGCGTGTGTGTGTGTGTGTGTGTGTGTGTGTGTGTGTGTGTGTGTGTGTGTGTGTGTGTGTGTGTGTGTTGGAAAAGTTCGGGCAGTTTGCTAGACACACCGAGACACGCGCCACATAGCAATGGGCACGGTATGACGAGTACATTGACGAGAAAGTTTAAAAAGGTATGAAAAAAGTAGAATCAATACATCTATCTATCATTGTAACAAATCGCTATTTTCATATGGATTAAGTAAATGCCTACAACACATGAATAATATGTCCATGCATCAGTGCTTCATAAATGACACCAACAAAGGGTAAGATAAAGTAAACATACACCTATTCTACTCTATTCAGGAGCAATAAGTAGCGGGCTTTTTTTTTTCATTATTGTTTTTTTTTTTTATTTACGCCCTTGCACTATCCCCTCTGCTGTAAAAAAAAAAAGAAAAAAAAAAGAAAACAGCCCACCCTCCCACTCGCCTACTCACGCACACACACACACACACACACACACACACACACACACACACACACACACACACACACACAGTAAGTACAGACTAACTTTATCGCATGATTCCTTCAGTTAAAAAATAAAAATAAAAATAAGGAAATCAAGGAGGGGAGAGAAATCGTTGCTCTTTACATTTGTCACTTTCAGTAATAGTAAATAAAATCACTTTACCTCTTTTCACCAATGCACGCGTGTTGGTTCATTAGTGATGACGTAAGTACTCTCTCGAAGCGAAACTAGGAATAGAAAGGACGTGAAGTATTACAGATCCTGAACCTTTCTCTTGGAGCCCTCCTGGAGGTATATTACCATGAGGGCCCTTCAGGGAGCATGACACACCCCAGCGAGGCCCGTCAATCAGGCTACCGAACAGCTTTATTGGACTTAAGAGGTTACCCAAGGAGATGAAATTAATCTTGATGAGGCGAGCAAAGGAACAGCCAACTAATGAGCTTTCACACGGGGCTGATCACCCTCATCACTCTGGGGGCTCGTCAGGCGCATACAAAATGAATGTCTAGTGATCCTTAAGGGAATAAAAAGAAAAAAAAAATCCATATTCCATACATTAGAGACTACAACCTTGACCTATATGAGATGTATTTCCCATTACAAGCCATTTACTTTTAAATATCATCCACGTTTCTGAAAACCAACATCTTGATATAAGCATTTTTATTAGCACCACTTGACTTCAGTGTGGCTCTAAAATTCCAGGCCAAAATCGCAGTCTATTTCGTAGGAACGCAGTTTCTTAAAAATATATTTCACACGAGCTTTATCTTTCCGTCTTTTCATCCTCTGTTTCCAGTTTCCAATCAAGTCACTCAAACACTTGCTACGCTCCCTCACGCACGAGTCCCAGCCTCGACTCTCGCCTCCACACAGCCGACGAACGAAATGTGAATCACCGTCAAAAAGTGATTTCTTCGCTCCACTCCCGCGACTTCACAAGACTCGCCTCCTCCATGTTTGCATTCGTTATTCTTGCTGCTTCTAAAAAAAATAAACTGTATGAATTTCCTGGAAACATATAAAAGCTTGTTATTATTCTCCACTGCTGCTTCCCTCTTCCAAGCCAATTTACTTAATATCCAAACGTTTATTTTCTTATGGCTTTCCTCCTATCACCCCTTCATCAATTTGTCTGACATTTTATTTTTGGGATAACATGAAAAATATCAAGGAGGGGAAGTTATCAAAAGCAAGTCGATTACTATCCTTGATATAAACTCCCTTGTCTCCAGCGCAAAACAATAAATATTCCAGACAATTCATTTCCTTCCCACAATTGAATACAAGTCGATTTCCTGTATACCAGGCAACCATCACGTGAGGAATTTATTTTTATCTCTAATAGAACCCCTTCCGTAAAGATTGATTCACAGTGTTGATGGATGTTCCTCTTAACGAAACCAAGGAGACATTTCCCTCGAATATCTTTGCTTTATGTTTGCTGAAGCTCTCCAGCTGGGACTAATCCGACGCTGGTGGGGATGAGGCGGGGCTGAGCGGGGCTTGTGGGCGTGCGGCGGGGAAGAACAGGGGAGGATATGAAATGCGGAATGAATTTAAATATTGGTTGTCAAAGGAAGAAGAAGAAAAAAAAAAAAAGAACGAGGAGATAAAAAGAAGGAAAGGAAAAAGAAGAACGAGAAGAGGAGGAGGAGGAATAATAATAATAATAATAATAATAATAATAATAATAATAATAATAATAATAATAATAATAATAATAATAATAAAGAAAAATGAAAAGAAAAATATAACGTATAATGACAATTTCAACAGTAAACAGCACCAACATCCTCCCGTTCATACACCACCACCAATAAAACAGCAACAGTAACAGAGACAGCGGTAGCAACACCATCAACTTAAAATACAACAGCAACAACAACAATAACAACTGCAAAAAGGAGAAAAAAAAAGCCCAAGAAAAACTAATACAAGAAAAAACAAGAACAAGAAGAACAACAAGAACTAGAAGACCAAGAAGCAAACAAAAGAAAAAGAAGAAGAGGAGCAGGAACAAAAACAGTAAGATCAAGACGAAAAAGAAGAAGTAGAAGTAGTAGAAGGCTTGCAATCTAGTCTTAAGAGAAAAAGTGAGGGAAGGAGGATTGGCTGTGCAGTGTGCAGGGACCAGCTGACGAGTCTGGCCCATCGACCGGCGAGGGTGGCGAGGGCGGCAAGAATAGGAGGCATGTTGCGAGGACTCGTTACGCCCGTCAAGGGGAGGGAAGGGGGAGAGAAGAGGGAAGCGTGGTGAAGCGAGGCTGAGAAGAATGAAAGGCACATGGAAATCAAGGTCAGGGAGAACGTGAATCAATACTCTCTCTCCTTTTTCTTCCTTCCTTTTTCCCTTCATTATCTTCTTTCCTTCATTATCTTCTTCCTTCTTTTTTCTGTTTTATTTTCTTTCATTTCTTCTTTCTTTTTCTTTTTTTCTTTCTTCTTTCATTTTCTCTCTCTCTCTCTCTCTCTCTCTCTCTCTCTCTCTCTCTCTCTCTCTCTCTCTCTCTCTCTCTCTCTCTCTCTCTCTCTCTCTCTCTCTCTCTCTCTCTCTCTCTCTCTCTCTCAAAATCAACGCAAAACGTAAACAATTAAAACAATGACTAAGCAAAAGTTAAAAAGTGTCGTTTAAATGTGTATGATAAAATTTCCGAAGATCAAAAATCGGTATCGGTATAGCAAACATCGGATTACGATTTTATTTACATCGGAAAATAGGAGTAATACTAATGAAACAAAAGATCAAAGGAATTCAAAGACACATATAATTATACTGTCAAAAAGTTTAGTAGGAAACAAACCGAAATGTTAAAAATTGGACAAATTCAAAACTTCACCGATCACCCTTTTCTTTTGCGGCTAGAACTCGTTTTTTTTTTTTTTGGGGGGGGGGGGTTCTATCATACCACGCTTTTCTCTTTTACCTGCCGGGGAGATCAAGCGAGTTCTTTTTACCGTAATATTATTTTCTCCCCTAACCTTCTGGCGTCTCACCTTCCCTCTCCCTCTCCCTCTTTTTCTCCCCATTATCTCTTTCTCTCCCTCCACCTCCCTAATCTCCTGGTCTCTTAACCTCTCCCCTCTCACTCTTTTTCGTACATGAACACTCTCTCCCTCCCTCACGCTGCCTTCCCTCCTTCCTTCCTCAACTTCATACATACAATTACACAGGCACGATTTTTTTATATTTCTCGTCTATTTTTGCCCTTTTTCCCCTGCCAATCTAACGTTTTCTTCTTATTATAATGATTTACGTCTTTCTTTTTTTCTTCTTTTTCTTCCTTTCTTCTTTCCTTCATTATCTTCTTCCTTCTTTTTTCTGTTTTATTTTCTTTCTTTTCTTTCTTCTTTCATTTTCTCTCTCTCTCTCTCTCTCTCTCTCTCTCTCTCTCTCTCTCTCTCTCTCTCTCTCTCTCTCTCTCTCTCTCTCTCTCTCTCTCTCTCTCTCTCTCTCTCTCTCTCTCTCTCTCTCTCTCTCTCTCTCTCTCGTGCCCTTTCCAACTGCTATTTCCCTGTTCCAGATTCTCTCTCTCTCCTTGAACCTGATTAATTCTTAAGCCTCTGTTCTGCTTTTTACTTCGTTTTTTCTTTTCTTTACCCAAACCAACTCTCATTAGTGTCTTTCCACCCCATGTTTTTTCTTACTCTATTCCTCATCTTGTCAGTCGTCCACCCACTCATATTCTCGAGCCCTTCTTTCATGCTTCATTTTCATATACCTTTTTTTCCTCAGCGTTTGTACCCTCAGCATTGTACTCATTATCTCGTCTGTGTCTCTTATCTCTTTACTTCATCCCGCTTCTCCTTTTCTTCCCTTCTCTTCTTTCTTTTTCTCTCTCGCTCCCATAAGCCTTCTCTACTGTTGCTTCCTAATCCTGCCTCCAGCCTTCCTCTCCTCTTTTTTTTCTTTCTTTACTTCATCCCGCTTCTCCTTTTCTTCCCTTCTTCCTTTTTCTCTCGCTCCCATAAGCCTTCTCTATACTGTTGCTTCCTAATCCTACCTCCAGCCTTCCTCCTCCTCTTCCTTCTCCTTTTCTTCCTTCTCCTCCTCCTCCTCCTCGTGCTGTTCTTCCTCTTAACCGAATTTGCGATAATTTTTGCGCCGTGCATCAGGTTGGGGTGACAGCTCCATCAAGGCTGACTATTTATCGGGGTATTGCTCATTCCTGCATTCTTCTACCTTCCCGAACCCCTCCTATCCTCGCTATTGCTCATCCTAACCTTATTCCCACCGACACAAGCCTACTCTCTCCTCCTCCCTGCACTACTAAACCCTTTTCCTGACTCTCCCTCGTTCTTTCCTCCTTTTCTTCCACCTCGAAAACAGCCCTGCACTTGCCACCCTGTACCCTCAACCCTTTCCTTCCACCAATCTCGTTCTTCTCTCTCCCTGCCTCTGTTCCTCCGTATCTTTTCAAAAACATCACCCCTGCACCCCCTCCCTTCCCCGTTAAATTTCTCTCTTCCATCTTTCCCTCCCTATCTCTCTTTCTACCTCCGGCTCCCGTCCCTTCCTTTGTCAGCGTAAATGATATTGGAAGTGCAAGTTATATGTAAAGCGAGGTGAGGAAGGGTGAGCCGACGAGACGATTATGAGTTAATGAGGTGTGTGGCGCTGCTGGTGGTGGAGGTGAAGGTGGTGGTGGTGAAGGTGATGGTGGTGGCTTGTGGTGATGCTGGAAGGAGTGAAGTTTTCTTTACCCGTTGTAGAGATTGAGGTCATTTTGGAACATTTATTTTACGGTAAGAGGATACTGACCAAAGACAAAAAAAAGGGGGGTTGGGGTGGGGGTGGGGACTTCAAATAGCTGCTAATGGAAAGGACAGAAGTGGTAAATTTAGGGCGATAAGTATAAACATTCCTGATTAAGTTTAAGTTTCATGATCACCGGCTGCACGAGAACTGGTGTGAATCTGAGGTTTATGATATGAGTGAGCAATGAACACGATACACGATGGTAGGATCAGTTTTCATATATATCATCTGGTAGTTTGCTAATATCGGGAAGAGTACAACATTCCAATTTTTTTTTACAGCAAAGGAGACAGCACAAGGGCACAAAAAAAAAGGATACAACAATAAAAAAAAAGCCCGCTACTCGCTGCTCCTGTAAAGAATCCGAAGAGGTGGCCGAAAGAGCAGTCCCTGAAAACCTGAAAACCTGAAAATCCGCCTACTCTTGTGACGTCATCAACTCGAGAGACGGCCCAGTATCTTTTGGTGGTCACGGCGAAAGCTCCCTGACAAAAATAAACTATATATGAAAAAAAAAAACAGGACCCAGGACGGTGTTCATATAAATGGAAATTGAGGCACCGGTGTGGTAAAACGAGAAATAGAAACAGGCACATGAAATCTCGAAAAGTGATACGTGAAAAAATATATGAAAAAAAGGGGGGGAAGAATAACTGGAAAATTGAATTGCACGTAAAATAATGGAAAGAGATGGAATGAATATGTGGAAAGGGGAGGAGACAATAACAGGAGAACATTGGTGTGAGGGGCAGGGGAGGGGAAGCATGGCAGGGAGGGAGGGAGGGAGACAGGGAGATTGGAACAGTTTTAATTTCTTTCGGTACTGTATTTCAATCCATCGACACATGACAAACATATCGGAAGGGCCGGAAGTTTTGGAACTAAGCCAAGGACTCAGACAATATTTGCACAGTGCTCCCATGATGGTTATACGGCAAAGCGTTAACCTATAACCTAGGAGTGAGATGGACACTCGGTCAGTACACAAACAGGAGTGTGGGCCATGTTCTCAAGTCGCGGTCCTTACGAGCTACTTCGATACCAGGAAAACAGAAATTTCTATGCATCAAGATCACTTGGGAAGGTAAAAAGAGAACAGAAATTGGTCCTTTATCTATTGTAAAATAAGTGGCATGGTTTTGTACTATGGCGAGAAAATAACCAAACATGAAATTTGACATTCGAGGAAAAGAAATATGAAAAAGCAAAGATCACACAAGTTCTCCTCTGGCTTCGTATCATGTTTCTTCGCTTAACGTTAGTCTTTACAAAATTTTGCTAATACGCATAATTTGAAACCTCTTTGTAAGCATAAAAATAAAGTTGAGGGCATTCGCTGTAGCTGCGGGTGTCCTCGGTGCTCATCTCCGTCACATTGGCTCGAAAGGGTGGATGGCCAGCTGGGTAAGCTGCGCACCAACTGCCTTGGTCGGGATTCGAATCCAGCACTGCGGTTTCGTAGCCAGGCGTGTCACCCTCTTTACCACGGAGGCGCTTATACACATACAGTGCCCAGTCTCATTTCCACGAACTGTTATACTAACCATTGAAAAATATCTCTGACTGGTGATTGAGTTTTCATTTGTGATCACCTCCTTCTATTCAGGGCGTGGAAGTGCTCTCGACCCCTCCTTCCTTCTCTCCATCGCCCCTCTCATTACGGCAGCAGATCTGAGAAAGAGGAGGAGGGGAGGAGAAAGGCATTGCGTTTTTCTCCTTCGTTCAGTAAATTGCGAGAATCCTGCAAATGGCAATGTGTAGTGCCTGAGTTTTCCTTAATCCATCCCAGGCACCGCCCTCCTCGTGGCTACACTCGCCCGCCCTTCAAGACACTCATTCCCTCTTCACTAAAAGCATTTCATTAAAAATACGCCTCATGGGAGGAACGCAAATCATGAAAATTACAATAATGAGATCTTCCCTTATCTTATTTGTGTATAGTTGTTTCCCTCCTTTCCCTCCCTTTAACCGGTCCTGAGCCTGTTCTTCTTGGCCTATTTTCCTTCGATACTTTCACTGAATCATTGTCAAGTTAATGAAACAAACCCTATGCATCAGAATCAACTTGTGATGGCGCTAGAGTAAAAAAAATATCAGTGGTGTGGCAGTAGCAAAGCAGAAGCATAATACTAAGTTCTCAATAGTTATGAGACATTTTAACGTTAGTTACTAAAAAAATACGGTTTGTGTAGGTCATCATCATCATCATCATTATCGTCACCTGCCATTACTATAGTCTACTGTTGGACCAAAGCCGCTCTAATGTCCTTGGCCCACTATGGATTCTGGGCGAGGTAAAAAGAAAGGGAGAAAAGTGAAAAGTGAAAAGTGTGTGTGTGTGTGTGTGTGTGTGTGTGTGTGTGTGTGTGTGTGTGTGTGTGTGTGTGTGTGTGTGTGTGTGTGTGTGTGTGTGTGTGTGTGTGTGTGTGTGTGTGTGTGTGTGTGTGTGTGTGTGTGTGTGTGTGTGTGTGTGTGTGTGTGTGTGTGTGTGTGTGTGTGTGTATAGATTAAAGTTTGTGGCGACCTTACCCTTCAGCGGAGGTTACGTTAATAAGATTGGGTTTATACGATCAGTATCCAAAACAACACAGCAACACGACGCGGCTATTTATTATTATTTTTACTGCCCAGGAGCTGAATTCTTATCCCGCAAAATATGAATAACTATTTGCATGCAAGCGATGGGCAGTATAGATATAGAAGACGACTACGTTCATATCAAGAAGCAAAAAGGAGGTTTGGACTTACATCAGATATATCATTAAATAAAATATCTACGACAAATGCATAACCATTTCATCCATTAAAGAGTTAAAAACATACAAAAATGCAGACCACAGCCGGCGTGATTAACATTTCATCATGAGAGTCAGGAAATAGTTTTAATTGATAATTTCGGTTTATTGCAATGGCATGGCCGTGCATCAGATATTTGCCAGAATTGTTATCATTATTATTATTATTATTATTATTATTATTATTATTATTGTTATTATTATTATCATTATTATTATTATTATTATTATTATTATTATTATTATCATCATCATCATCATTATAATTATTTTTGTCATTAAAGTTATCATTATTATTGTCATTATCATTATTATTATTATTATTATTATTATTATTATTATTATTATTATTATTATTATTATTATTATTATTATTATTATTATTATTATTATCTGTAGTAGTAACAGGATTATTAATATCATCTGCGTCATCCTGAATACTGCCATCCTACTTATCGTCATTAACATTATAACGGCTAAAACCATTAGTAAAGTCAATATCTATATCATTACTGCCGCCATTACTGTTGTGTCAGCCGGGAGTGCCCTGGTGGTAATGACGTGTGTGGCCACCAGCGATTAGCGAGCCACCTGCCAACCGACGACCGCCCCCCATCACGTCGCCCTCCGTAACCTTAGCGTGTCCGGCCGCTGTCCACGTCTCACACACTTGACTTTGTTTCACGTGTCTCCGTCGCTCACAGAATCCCTCTCACGCCGCGCTGCCCGTTCCTAGTCCCTCGTCAATACAGCGCAAGCACGGCAGAGAAGAACAAGCAGGAAGAGGATGGTTGCGTAAATGATCATGTTGAGAGAGAGAGAGAGAGAGAGAGAGAGAGAGAGAGAGAGAGAGAGAGAGAGAGAGAGAGAGAGAGAGAGAGAGAGTACTGTTTCTACTCTACATAATGGTTAGATGAAGTAATGAGTTTTCCATGTATTGATTTTCTGTCCAGCCTCGCATATGTAATAACCATTTGCGACTAGTTGACACCCTATTTTTAAGACAAACTTTCCTGTCAGAGTAACTCACGAAGGTAATGACAGCACAAGTGGCAGCGGCCAATAAGCTAAAACGTTCAGCAGCCGATGGGCGTGTGGGGGACCTTTGGCGGCCTCTGTCTCAGGGACGGCTAACTGGCAAGGTCTTTAGTAAAATCATTTGTTATTGAAGCCAACACTGAAGAAAGAACTGACAATTTGAATATAAATTATTTTGTGATGCTGATCATAAAGGCTCCTTAAAAAAAGAAAATGTTTCAAGATACAAAATGGGTTGTCGGCACAGCATTTGTTACATAAATTTGCCTCAGTGTTGATTTCACGCTCAGTGCGCTACGCGAGGTGCATCTAAGACAAATTAGAGTAAGGTTCTCAACACTAGAGGAAGGAGAATGTTCATGGTTTTTCTGTCTCTTATTTTACTGGATGTGTATCGAGTGCGTCTCCCCTCCTGCCCCGCGGCGACGCGAGTGTGTGTCAGAGCGAGATTGGATTGATTGGAAGGCCCTTGGCTGTGAGCGATAGAAAGACATTGCGTGCTCACATACGCTCTATCACACTATGACATATGAGCTTCACTTTTGTGACCATTCCATAACCTCTTCTACCTAAAGGGAACAGCAACTGTGAAGGGATGAACAAAACACAATCAAAAGAAAAACAGTCACTTGTAGATATTAATCCCTCAGAGGAAAGCTTTAAATAAAAATCCCCTTCGACTCTACCCTAACATAACCTTTGAACCTCCTTTTTACTACTATTTGACGGAAACTTTTAGTCTATGAGATCTGAGCGAGTATCGTTACCTTCGCGCCTTTAGAAACATTTGGGGCATGGAAAACACAAGTACAGTATCAGTTTTTTAGGGTGATGTGAATGGACTAAAGACATCAATAAGCACCACTGATGACGTTCATTAGTGATCTTGCCGGTTGTAAAGATCACGTCGGACCCCCCCCCATATATTTTCAATGCTTTTAATATTTTATAACAATCGCGTAATGCTTATGTGAGCGCGGTAAATATGACTGTTGCTATCAAACTAAAGGTGGTTATTCGGAAAAGGTAATTTCAAATAACAAAAAAACACAGATCCTGATCATTTAGTGAAAGCAGGTCTGTAATCACGGAGAAGCTGGGAAATTTAACTTCAACAAAAAGTAAAACCATATAACATTTCACCTTCTAAAGAATCTGCTTGCATCAAAAAATATCTGGAGAGAAATGTTTGCCATCAACAGTATTCAGTAGATGAAACTACGTTAAGACTATCGATAATTATAATGTAGTACTGAAATTAATCTGAACACACACACACACACACACACACACACACACACACACACACACACACACACACACACACAGTAGAATGTATACTTTCAAGGAAATTGAGTCGTGCGTTGTGTAAGATTTTATCGGAACTTTCCTCCTTAATCGGAATTCTTGTCTTTCCACTTTCCTCATTACACGTCACTAAAGTTACGGCGCTCATTTCTTCCCTTCACCTCTAACGACATAACAGTTTACTACATTTGTTCGTTGGCTGCAAGGACACACTAATTTCACCATTGTTTTCCTTCCCTTTCTTAACTTTACTGTTGGGCTTTTTGTTTTTCTCTCAATGTGGTCTTAATCTCTCTCTCTCTCTCTCTCTCTCTCTCTCTCTCTCTCTCTCTCTCTCAAAACTAATTCAACCTTCACAACACTCTATCACAGCTCCCGTGAAATTGTTTTGGGTGCTTTGTATTCCTCCACTCCTCGGCGAGCTCTAAATCTTTTCTCCTCCTTTCGAACTTTCTTTCTTGGTCTTCACTCCTTTATCTATCTCTGCACTTCCCATGTTCTTTATTTCTTCAGCTTTTCAAATCCTGTTCGACATCTTCGTAACGCCAACAACACTTCAATCTCTTCCTTAAAGTATTTCTCTATGGCGCTTTGCTCCTTGACATCGAACCTAAGTAGCTTTACTCTTTATCGTTTTCCTCACATTTTACTCATATGAACTTGTACAGCTCTCTCTCTCTCTCTCTCTCTCTCTCTCCTATTCTTAGAGTGCTCTCCTAATTTGCGTTCGTATCCTTCACTCCTGAGGCCTTTTATCACCACCACTCTCCGTCTCCAGTCATTCCGCCTTTCCTCCTCCTTCGTTCTCTTCCCTTTATTCCTCAACCGGACAGAGCCTTCCTCCAGGAGAGCTTAGTGCGGTTATAATCAACTCCTTTATAAATCGAAATGACCGTCATTTTGCTGCGTTGGGAGTGAACTGAACGTATTCCTGAGTACGTACAATAGTGTTTTAATCCAATCCTCAAGTCACTCCTGTGCCTGACGGATTGATTATGTCATTGAAAGCAGGCAGCCCCGCAATGAGCCAATGGGTTTTCTGCTGCTGCTGTCCATGTTTCCAGGTATCCATGTTTCCTCCACCGTCTGCTTACGTTCAACACACTCCCTCGGCTCGCCCTCCCCCCCTCCCCCCGCGTCTCCTTTAGCTACCGCCCCGCCGTGAATGGCGCTGTTGTGTCGGGTAAATAACCTTTCTCTGCGATACAAATAGGTTCTAATACTCGCCGTAATAGGATCCAAGAGGGTTTTCATGGAGCTCTTCAGAGGGTTCTTTTTAAGCCTTCTTTCCCTCCTCGGCGTATCTCTCCAAGCCAAATCCCACTCAACAGCCACAGACCTCAAAAATCCTCCTCCTCTCCTTCTCGTCCTTCTCCTCCTTGTCCTCTTGCGTGCGTCTCTCTCTCTCTCTCTCTCTCTCTCTCTCTCTCTCTCTCTCTCTCTCTCTCTCTCTCTCTCTCTCTCTCTCTCTCTCTCTCTCTCTCTCTCTCTCTCTCTCTCTCTCTCTCTCTGTCTCTCTCTCTCTCTCTCTCTCTCGGCGCTCCCCTCCTCCAAGGGATAAAATGGTGATCCACTTTCATGCAGACACAGGTGGGCGGCCTCGGATTTTCTGGCTCCCGCGGCTCCTGGTCCTCCTCCACTATTTCGCAATTTACAGGTGGCTCGACTGGCTCTTCGTGCATGTATTCTTAAGCCTCGCCCCTTGTACCACCCGTACGCCTCCCTAGCTACCTACGTCCCTACCCCTCAGTAACACTTCAAATTTGCCTACCTCTCTACCCTCCTCCCAATTCCTCTACCCCCGACGCCTGACTTCTCATCCTCACTGAAAATCTTCGTCCCCGAGATTTTTGATCCTCACCCGAAATATTTTGCATTCCTTTACCCTCCCAGCCTAAAACTTCGCTCCCTTCCTGTGCGCGCACGCATAGATACTCACTCACTCACACACACACACACACACACACACACACACACACACACACACACACACACAAACACAAAATGTATTGAGCTAAGCGCTCAACTGACATCTAACAGGTTGAGGTTCCCGCCTTGCGAAGGCCGAAAAAGCATTTTCCATAGACAGGAAAGGTCACCATTTCCTCTTGAGGAGGGGAAAGGGGTTTGTTGGGTGTGAGGTAATAGCTGCACCCACAGATTTGAGATTATTTAGCACAAATCTCAAAAGGAGTAGGCTAGTTGGTGATCGTGAGTCCAGCACGTGATCAAACCATGAATGAATGATACAGTCCAACACCACACATTCATCCACTACCTCTTCCTAGTGGCGGTGATTCCCAACCTTGTTTTCAGGCGACCCCAATCATGCACCTCTACACATGACAGCGACCCCACTAGTTTAGTTGTATATGTGTTATTATAATATAACACCATGTTTGACATTTTGAGGTATTGGCGACCCCAGGAAAAACGCTTGGCGACCCCACTTGAGGTCGCGACTCCAGAGTTGGAAAAGCGGTCCTAGTCCTCTCCCACCTTATCGAGTCCTCCCTTCATCTTCCAGCCCAACAATCCTTACAAATAAATGGCAGAAAAAAATACTGAGTAAGGTTAGAACATAAGAACATAAGAACGCAGGAGTCTGCAAGAGGCCGGTAGGCCTGTACGAGGCAGCTCCTTTGACCCTAAGCTCCCGTGTATCTAATCCCACCTAATATCGCTGTCCATGAATTTATCTAGTCTATTTTTGAATGTGACAATTGTATTGGCACTCACCACATGACTGCTAGTAAACCAATTTTGGCCTATGTCCCTGTTGAATCTGAATTTATCCAGTTTAAACCCATTACTTCGTGTCCTACCCGGTTCTCTTACCAACAAAACCTTATGAATGTCTCCCTTATTAAAGCCCTTCATCCATTTATAAACCTCGATCATGTCTCCACGCACCCTTCGCCTTTCTAGAGAATGCAAGTTTAACTGTTTGAGTCTTTCCTCGTATGGCAAGTTTCTCAACCCCTGAATCATCTTAGTCATCCTCCTCTGCACCGATTCTAACATTTTGATATCCATTCTATAGTAGGGTGACCAGAAATGAAGCGGATAGTAAAGATGATGTCTAACTAATGCTAAATATAGTTTGAGGAAGACTTCGGGGCTTCTGTTGCTTACGCTCCTTGATATAAATCCCAGTACCCTATTATCTCGATTTCTAGCTTGAATGCATTGTGCCCTTGGACGGAGATCAGAGCTCACTAAGACCCTAAATCCTCTCTCGCACCCAGACCTACTTATGAGAGTGTCATTTAAGCAATAGTTATGTGAGGGGTTGTTCTACCTACACTCAGAATACTGCACTTCCTACATTGAACTCCATCTGCCATTTATCCGCCCAGTCATATAATCTGTTGAGTTCACCTTGGAGAATACTAGCGTCCTGATCCGACTCAATTACTCTACCGATCTTGGTATCATCTGCAAATTTACTAACATCACTACTAATTCCTGTGTCTAAGTCATTGATATAAATAATAAACAAAAGTGGACCTAATACCGAACCTTGTGGGACCCCACTCGTAACACATCCCCAGTCAGATCTTTTACCATTGATTTGCACTCTTTGCTTCCTATTGCTAAGCCACGCCTTGACCCAGTTCAAAACTTTACCCTCTACTCCGTGAGCCTGTAATTTAAGCAACAGTCGTTGGTGAGGAACTTTGTCAAGCGCTTTACTAAAATCAAGATAGATTACATCATAATTTTCATCTCTGTCAACCGCCTCAAATACTTTATTGTAGAAGGACAAGAGATTGGTGAGGCATGACCTACCTTTTGTGAACCCATGCTGCGAGTCGTGAATTAAGCTATGTTTCTCTAAATGCTCCCGAATGTTCCTGGCTATTATGGACTCCAACATCTTCCCTATAACCGATGTTAAGCTAATTGGGCGATAGTTTGAAGCAACTGACCTGTCCCCCTTTTTAAAAATCGGCGTCACATTAGCTACTTTCCATAGGCTCGGCACATAGCCAGTATTTACCGACATCTTAAAGATGTCGGTTAGTGGGTCACTGATTATATCACCTAACTCCTTTAATACCCTCGGAAATATCCCGTCAGGACCTGGCGACTTGTTCTTCTTAAGCTTATCTATCTCATCCCGAACTACTTGCCTGGTAATGATTATATCCCTCAATTTATCGCCATCCCCGCCCTCGTACACCTGAACTCTTTCCGGTATAGTCGTTCGATCCTCCTGTGTGAATACTGAAAGGAAGTAGTCGTTCAACAATGTGCTCATATTTTCGTAATTTTCTACTAGCTCCCCTGTGTTTGTTTTCAGCGGTCCAATTTTCTCCCGTGTTTTTGTTCTATACATCTGAAAGAAGCCCTTAGGATTACTTTTCGCCTCATTTGCTACTTTGATCTCATAGTTCTTTTTTTGCTATCCTGGTGTTTTTCTTAACTAATCTAGATAGTTCGACGTACCGGCCCCTGAGATGTGTTTCCCCATTCTTTATTTTCTGATAAATTCCCTTCTTTAACCCAATCTCGTGTTTTAGTCCACGAGTCATCCACTTAGGATCATTGTTTTCTTTTCTAAGTGTTCGCTGTGGTATATGCTGTTCTTGCCCCTCTACTATTACTCTAACTAAATTATTGTAAGACATTTCTACCTGGTTCTCCTGGCTCTCCAATCCGCAGTTCTGGCCCTCATGAATCCCTAAATTATCCCAGTTTACCCCTTCAAGATGTCTTCGAAGCCCCTCGTAGTTTGCTCTTTCATCGAGGACACCTACTGAAAACAAACTGGTGTGTGTGTGTGTGTGTGTGTGTGTGTGTGTGTGTGTGTGTGTGTACGGGGCTACAACTTGTCCTCCTCTTGGATATAAAACAAGCTAAGAAGAAAAGTGTCCTGCAGCGGCGGTGTAAGGAAAAGAATGCAGGGAAATTTCATGTGAAAGTCATAAAAAGAACAGCCGGTAACTAGAAATATTTTAACAAGACCCCTGGACGCACACACACATACAACACACACTCACACGCACACGCACACGCACACACACACACACACATACATGGTTGCAACGAATTTCTAGGAATACAAAACAATCCAACAAACGGAACGGATGAATATGAACAGAGACGGAAAGCCAACGTAACTAACTGTTGCAAAGATGTATAGAACGAGCAAGGTTGTTTTTATTGCATCTCTCTCTCTCTCTCTCTCTCTCTCTCTCTCTCTCTCTCTCTCTCTCTCTCTCTCTCTCTCTCTCTCTCTCTCTCTCTCTCTCTCTCTCTCTCTCTCTCTCTCTCTCTCTCTCTCTCTCAACACAATACACTGTCTCTACGCACCGTTGTGAAGGAGCTGTGTTGCAGGGAAGAGGAACACTCAATTATATCATATCGAGAGGGATCGCACGTACAGGTACAAGATTCTCTACTCTTGTGGACGTGTTCCAGGAGGCAGCGAGTGCAGGAATGGCGCCGCTGCTCACCTCTGGGCAACGAAATGGGTCGGGTTGCTTCGGCAGTAAAGGAAACTCGCGCGATAGGGAGAGAGATGCAAAGGGAGAGGTGAAATAAAAAATAAATTTAACTTTAGCCAATTAACAGCATAATGGAAAGAATAGAAAAAGGCATGTGCATATAGTAGTAGATAAATGAAAAAAACAAATACCGTTTAACCCACAAAAAGAGTCAGAGAATGTTTGTTTCCATATTACACTTCCTGAAAAATTAAAATATGAATTTAACATGCCATAACATAACATGCCATAACATGCCATGCCATGCCATGCCATGCCATGCCATGCCGTAACGTAACGTAACGTAACGTAGCGTAGCGTAGCGTAGCATAGCATAGCATAGCATAGCATAGCATAACATAACATAGCATTATTTATATATATATATATATATATATATATATATATATATATATATATATATATATATATATATATATATATATATATATTGCATGAACGAATAGAAAAATGGACATGCCTAAAACAATGAAGAAGTATAAAAGAGAAATATATTTATATATAAGTAAGCAAATAACACGTCCGTGTAGGTACTATTGAAAAAGAGAATGTAAAATTTGGTTTCAAAATACCACAAGGCATTTTAAATTACGGAGATGTTTTGATATTCTCACTCGAAATAAGTTTGCTTTTAACAAGAGGAAAAAATTGTGAACTGCAGGTTGTTTCAGAGGTTGTTGAAAAACAAATGAAGGGGTGGAAATATTGGTTCACACTCGTATTTGGAAAAGCTGACAGAACAGGAGTGAGAGTGAGCAGAAAGTTTTTGCCAAGCTGCGATGCAAGCTCTACTGGATGGGGTGCAGTAAGCTGATGACCCAAGTAGAGGGTTAGAAAAAATATTGACAAAGAAAATTATGAACATATGCAATAAGCAGTTACTATTGTCATTTAAAGTTTCAGATAAGACAGCTGTCGAAATAGCAAAGTGAATGAGAGAGAGAGAGAGAGAGAGAGAGAGAGAGAGAGAGAGAGAGAGAGAGAGAGAGAGAGAGAGAGAGAGAGAGAGAGAGAGAGAGAGAGAGAGAGAGAGAGAGAGAGAGAGAGAGAGAGAGAGAGAGAGAGAGAGAGAGAGAGAGGAAATAATGACAAACGAAGGCCAAAAACATATTACTCTTCTTGCCTTGCCCCTCCTTCTCTCTCTCTCTCTCTCTCTCTCTCTCTCTCTCTCTCTCTCTCTCTCTCTCTCTCTCTCTCTCTCTTAGTGTATTTAGTGAACATACGCGTGCGTGCGTGCGTGCGTGCGTGTGTGCGTGTGTGCGTGTGTGTGTGTGTGTGTGTGTGTGTGTGTGTGTGTGTGTGTGTGTGTGTGTGTGTAGGTGTTCAATTTACTCTCATTCTAATTTTCCTTCAATACCTAACTCTCTCCCATATCTTTCTTCTTTCATCTCCCTCCATTCTCTTATTTCCTTAGCCTTTATTTTCCTTTTTGTCTTACCCTTCCTCCATGTTCCTTCTCCCCTTCGTTACATTCTACACTCCTTTTAGTACAAACTTACTCCCTTGTACAATTCCTATATCCTTCCACCTCAAATCCCCTTTCCTCTATGCCTTTCCTTTCTTCCGTCTCTCTCTCTACCCAGTTTCATTTCCCTTTAACCTTCAGATTCTTCCTCCCTCTCTCTTCCTCCTCTTCTTTCTCCATCCCTCCCTGCCCTTTTCCCTTCCCCTCTTCCCCTCCTCCTTCCAGCCCTGTTGAAAAGGGATACTCTGCCCCCAAAGATGAAGCAAATGGTTTTCGATATTCCATGGTTGGGGCGCCAATTTCATGTCTGGGGGAAGTGAGAACACAAAGATGGGCCGAGTGTTTGCTTTGCTCCCTCTGACAATGCCGAGGCCCGCATCAATAATGTGTTTCATATATTTACTTGCTCTGACGGGAGGATGCAAGTTTTATTTCCTCTCTCTCTCTCCCTCTCTCTCCTATACTATTATATTACAACTTTTCTGACTTGTATTTCTCCGCCTCATTTGTCTCCCCCCCCCCCCCCCCCCCCCTCTCTCTCTCTCTCTCTCTCTCTCTCTCTCTCTCTCTCCATATACTTCCTTGCCCCAGCATCGAAATTTTGCTTGTATCGACAGACGTTAAGAAAGACTGCAAGGTAAAATAGGGTAGGCGGTGGCTGAGTGGTAATGTGCGGGCTCCACATTCACCGCGTGATGGACGATGCGGGTTCGAATCCTCACGCTACCACTTGGGATTTTTCAGTCACCGCCGAGTGGCCTAAGACTACCCCCATGCTGTTCTGAAGACCACCTATCCACCCGGACACTAGAGGAAACCGGCCAGGTGAATCAAGGAGTTCCGGGGGGCAGCATGAGCCAAGAAGAGATGGCGCCACTATAAAACACTTGCCTGCACCATGACGGGCTGGGGACCATCAAGAAAGCCTACTGGTGCTAAAGGACGACACGTAATAAAAAAAAAAAATAATAAATAAAATAAAACTCCCAACCTTGGCCGCGGAATATGTTTATGGATCTTGAAACTTTAGTTGAAGCTTTTTTCGTCCCTATATCCTTACACAACTTTAGTACTGCATATATAATTTTTGCAATGAAATAAATGTAATGAAATAATAGAAAAAGTCACTGTAGTTAAATATGGAACATACCACCTCAATAGAAAAATAGTTCAAGCGCAAGAAAGGAGCAACAAACAACAATAAGAAAATCATAACTACAATTTGAGGCCATTTAACAACCTTCCTTTGACATATTAGGTACATTTATAGATCGTCACTACCATTTTCAAGCTACCTGGACACCTCTCCTCCCGAAATTGACCACTCTTTCGGCCACCTCTTTTGATTCTTTTTAGGAGCAGCGAGTAGCGGGCTTTTTTTTTTATTATTGTTTCCTTTTCTTTGGGCCCTTGAGCTGTCTTCTTTGTTGTAAAAAAAATCCAATTATTATTTTTCTTTACAGAGGCAGACTATTTGCAAAGGAGAGAGAATAACAACCCATTAACACCCTAACAAAAGAAACCTTAAAATTACATAACTAAGCATCTTGAGCGTCAAAATTAAGGTCTGCACAAACACTTCAACAAACAATAGGACAAAGGGACACTTTAACTAACCTTCAAGCTGAATGAGGTTAGGGTTCTCGGTTAAGAGTGAAAGCGGAATGGAAGAGAGGAGAGAAGGGAACGGGAGGAGGGAGGGGAGCCACCAGGTCGCCGGTGAGAGCGGGCCAGTGAATGGGAAGCGAGGCGGTGCAGGGGACGAGAGGCGCGGGGTCGTGGGCAGTTAAGGGAGCGCGGTGAATGCCACAATGAAGGAGGGAGGGAGAGGCGGCCAAAGTTAAACAAGGCAGTAAATGATGTTCAAATATTAGGACGGTGGCCACGACTCTTGGTGTGTGTGTGTGTGTGTGTGTGAGAGAGAGAGAGAGAGAGAGAGAGAGAGAGAGAGAGAGAGAGAGAGAGAGAGAGAGAGAGAGAGAGAGAGAGACCTCCAACACACACACACACACACACACACACGCACACGAACACACACACGAACACGCACACATGCACAGTTAATAGAGTAAACTGAATAAATATACAAACCACTAGCTTCAAATTAATTGCTTCATAAATAATTGTTAGGTAAACATCGTTTTGAAATACTAAATACTAAAAAAAAATGTATACATAAATAATTTACAATTTAATGCCCACCTATTATTTTTATACCTCGAAAAAAATGGGCAATAAACACTTGAAGAGACACAAAGAGTTAATGGCCAGTAACAGAAAGCCAATCAGCGTAGATCGTTATGTTTTGGGAAGAGCAAAAACAATGAAACTATTACGATAAAAAAATATACCCTTATCATGATGTACTTATATAAAAACCAACAGTCAGTGAGTCCCCTAAAGGGTTCGTTCACACTACAAGCAGAGCAGGGCAGAGCAGACCAGAGCGGAGCGGTTAGTTGTACACATATAAGCAGAGCAGGGCGACCTGCACAAGAATCATTCGAAGGCAACAGCCCGATAAACTCCTCATTGTTTATCTGGAGGGATGATGAAAAATGTAACGATTTACAAAGGAACATGGAATTTCGTTGTTAAAGCCAAGTCCCATGACTGTGTGGATCACTGATGATTGTGTATAGAATCAGAATATCACCAAATTAGCTTTTTTAAACATACGGCTATTATATATCATTAAATTGTACCTTAACTACGCACAATCTGGTCAGTTTTTGTAATTTTGGCTTCAGCAATAAAAATTCACCTATGTAGATAACTTATTGGCCATGTTGATTGAAGGGTGGAGCCGTGGAGGACCGCTAGCTGCGAGCAGCAAAAAATACGACCAAATATCCCGAGCGTGCCGCTCCGCTCCGCTTCGCGCTGCGCCGCTCCGCTTGCGGTGTGAACACCTGAGCGTCTGTACATTCAAAACTATCTAAAAATTAATGCCGCTACTAACCGCTCTGCTCTGCTGGTAGTGTGAACCAAGATCTACAGTACCAGGTCTCCTCACTTCCGACGTATTTTCGCAGATGCTGGCGCACTGACGTCACCATGCTGTTCGAGGGTAGGTTCAGCGGGGCCGATGGGGTCAGTCGCTTTTCCAACCTCCGTGCAGTAACAGCTAGCTGGCAGTCGCTCTCAGTTTCTCTCACTCTCTCTCTCTCACACACACACACACACACACACACACACACACACACACACACACACATGTAAGCTAGTAATAAGAATGGAGTAGAGGGTATCTACTCATAGCCATTGACAAGGCACATTATAAGAATTATATAGAAAAAATATGAAGTAGGGAGATATACAAAATATTATAGTTGTTATGCGTACATTTGAGTTTGTAAGTGAGTAAACACACACAATACTACTACTAATAATAATAATGACACCATCAACATCTGGGGACAAATATGGGGTATTCTTGAGAGAGAGAGAGAGAGAGAGAGAGAGAGAGAGAGAGAGAGAGAGAGAGAGAGAGAGAGAGAGAGAGAGAGAGAGAGAGAGAGAGAGAGAGAGAGAGAGAGAGAGAGAGAGAGAGAGAGAGAGAGAGAGAGAGAGAGAGAGAGAGAAACAGCAGCGCCATGAGAGAGAACGGGGAAAATAGAATAGTTTCCCGTCTTCCTTACTGTCTCACACCCAGCTGACGTCACAGGCTGCGCAGTGGAGGTAAAGTGAGGAGACCTGATATTATAGATCTTGGTGTGAACGAGCCCTAAGAAGGAAAACAGAAAATCTCAAATACAAATAAGTCAATCTGGCTCCAGGGTTTATTGATTTACGAAGTTTATCTGCGAATATCAACAACTGTTCCGCCAACACTGAGGCTGAACATAATATATGATTTAATGAGTCACAAATCATACATCCGATATTACATTTGCTATTCCTCAGCGTCCTCCGGGTCTGTGTGTCTGTCCGGTGAATTCTTAAGAGAGAAAGTCTGTCTCGCGTTTCCTTTACTTGTGTACGTTCTTTGTGTTTCTGTGGTTATTGTTGTTACTCTTCTTTTGCCTTTACTTCTTAATATTCTTTATCCTTTCTATTTTTTTCTACATGTTTAATTTTCTCTTTATTGTAGTGGTTTCTGTTTTGTGATATTAGTTTCATCCCATGCTAGCATAATTAATGGACTTGATTGTCTGGTAAGTAGACACAACTGATCTATCAAGCTAATGAACTAATGTAAATTTTGTCACCTGCCGTGGAGACCGATTTATCGTTGATTTTAAAAACTAAAAAAAAAACGCATAAATTCCTTAACCCGTATCCAGGCAATGGCTCATAAATAGTGCCTAAAAAAATATTATCAGTTCATGCGTTTACGTGGATCAATACAACGCAACGGACGACGAGTAGCGAAAAAAAACGTGTTTGTCCACCAAATACGTCAATTTGGATGCTATTAATTATGATGCAGTGCCGTACAGCTGCAGTATGGGGGCTGTGTTTATTATAGAGCATGCAAATAGACAGGCACACACACACACACACACACACACACACACACACACACACACACACACACACACACATACACACTAAAGGTCTGCGCAGGTGCCTATCTTTTCCCTGCACCCACCCAGCACCCGCAGTTGGCCCCTTTCACACGGCGCGGGAGAGCTTATGGGCGGACCAGCGTAAATTTATGACTGATATTTTCTATGGAACCTTTCACACGTCGCGGACGTCGCCGCGACATCCGCGTGCGGGCGAAATTCAACGCGGGCTCCCCTAAAGGTCGTCTGCGGACTAGCGTCCGCGCATAGCAGCCAAAGGGTACAGTGTGCAATGTACGTTTTCACGCGGCGCGGGCGATGCCCGCAGCCCGTGTATCTCTCCACAGAAAACTCATTCAGTAACCTGGTTGATATCATTGAGATTTGTTGTGTGTTTCTTTTCCTGTTTCACATTATTATTTTTGCCTCTATTTAGGAAGAATTTGGATGCAGATATTGATGGACCCTTCGCTCTTCTCCCTCGTGTTCACTTCCTTATTTACCTTTCCCCTTCTCACCTTTTCCCCATTCTCTTCTTTCACTCTGCCAACTATCTTAATTTTTTGTCTTACGGATTCCTTTATCTCACTTCCTCCTCCAGCTCTATTTCTGTCTTTCCTTCAGTGGTTAACCTTGCTTTCCCTCGCTTTCAATCTATCTTCCTATCTTTTTCCTGCCTCTTCCACCCTAGCGCGGGTGGTGGGCAGTTTTCACCCGCGCCGTCGGAAAGGATACGCGGGGTGGCCCGCATTCATGTTGTAAGCGCGGACGCGGACCTCGCCCGCAGGTGCGAAAGTGGCCGTCCGTACCTATGTCCACACGCGCCCCACACTCATAAGATACTGTATCATGTGGCCCGCACCCGCTCTGAATCCCAGTAGCTGTGTCGGCACTCGCCCCGCACCAGCATAGCCTCTCAGCAGAGAACCCACACCCTCCGCGCAGCCGCAATGCTTGTTTACCTCTTACCCGCACACGAAACTTTCAGTATTTTATCCAGATGCATTAACATTATCAAACGTTGACTGTAATTGACTTTAATACGTTGACTGTACGTTAATGCTGATATATTAGCAAGTGCATCATAATATCAAACGACTTAATAATTAAGTAGCTATAAAGAAAATATTTCTTTTGTTAGATCTCCGTGAAAATAATTCCATAGTGTTAACCATGCAGGTCATTCCTTTCTCCCCAAACTTCCCAAGTACTCGTGACTTCACGGCCGGCACACACTTAAAATCCTGCTGACATGTCCGTCACTAAGCCGTTGCCGGGGCCAGGCAGGGGAACACCATCCCGCGCTCGTCCCTGACTACGAAACTAGAAAAATCCAGGCAACATTTAATCCTCTATGATATTAAAAACTAAGAGATTAAACGTGATTGGTGTGTATGGGCGAGCGTAGTATATTGCATTATTTGTATATATTTGTATAGGCTGTATACCATGTCGTTACCCTTTAAGTGATTATGATTTATTGGATGCCTGTGCAAGAGTGTGCGTGTCTGTACGTCCGTGTTTGCCTGTCGGTGTCGGATAGTATGCTTGTATGTAACTCCGTGTGGTTGTCTGTGTCTGTATCTATGCCACAACATTCCTGAGAGAGAGAGAGAGAGAGAGAGAGAGAGAACGTATTTACACGTATTATAAATAAAATACATTAACATAAGCATTCGTTGACTGTAAGAGTGCCATACTCTCTCTTTGAAGCACTACGATACTATTATAGCAATCTCTCTCTCTCTCTCTCTCTCTCTCTCTCTCTCTCTCTCTCTCAGGAATGTTGTGGAATGTTCTGTTCTCTCATAATAATCAACCATTGTATTTTTTGGGTCAAGAAATTCATGCGTCCAGTTAGTATTTTTTGCCGTGTATTATCACTGCCTTCGTTATCGTGCAGTGGAGTTTATTTTGTTTGCAAGTAAATGAAAGCAGTGGAGATGAGAGTACCGAAGTAATACAATTTATGAGAGGCGGTCGTGGTGGAGGACTGAGTGTGACAGATAACAGGTTACTTACTCTCTTGATTACGTGGAAAATAATATAACTGTGCAAAACATAAAACAAATGATTAAAATGAATAACTGCTCATACCCTACCGTGGATATGATCTCTGTAGTTACTAATGGATGATCAAAATGTCTCATACAGCGCTGAAAAATTGGCTAAACATATACACACTGAAAATATTGATGAATAATAATATACTATTTTATTTATAATATGCTACACAAATATCCATAAAAATTCTAAAGTTTTCCTTGACAGTACAAAAATTGCATTTTGTCTATAGCTGAAGACATGATAAATTCAGGGCTTTTACTGGGATAGTTGAAATAGATTTTGGTGAGACTGAATCTGTAATGAAAAGAAAAAAAAGGTTATTTTTTCACTAAAAATCTGTACCCCGATTTCAGGATATTTTTCGAGGAAGCAAATATAGTTGGATTAAAATGAAATGCACTATAAGTATGCTTCAGTGATCTGAAAACACGACTACATTTTTTAAAAATGAAATCAGAGTCCCGTAAATAGGCCAAAAAAAGTTTTTAGGGGTGGTTCCCTTTGGGTGTCAATATTTCACATTGAAAGGTTCAGAGAAAAAATCATAACTAATCTAACATACAAGGAATCTTAGTGAAATTGACCATGGTCGTAGCTACAACCATAATAATGAAGAAAACCATAAGTATTGGATTCTTACCTCTATCTTATGTGTGGCAGTTGAAGGTAGCGTGACATGGTGGTTCGCGCAGATGGGCTTCTGGCAAAGCAAACACAATATGCAGCCATGTGGATTTCAAGGACAAAGTTGACAGGTTCATCTAAGGCGCTCTCATCATTATCAGGACTGAATAACTCCTGCAAAGTGTCCATTTCGTTGAGGGAACGAGCAATACTGAAGCCATAGTGAAATCTGAAAAATAAGAAATCAGAAATTCAGCAGAAAAATTATATTGTTGGGCCACATGGCCTCACTGGGCAAATCTGCATGTATGGGCATGTAAACAAATCATCCGGCTACATTCCCTAACAAAATCATAAAACTTTATGATCGTTATATAACAGCAATACAAAATGTAAAATTAGAGCAAAATCAAAAACACTACTTGCAAGGTAATGCGGTTGCAAAAATGCAACAAAAAAAACTCTGCAGGCCACAAAGTGTGAGTTGGAGGCGGAAGAGAAGAGAGGCACGTCCTCCTTTTTCGAAGCAAGGCTGGTACTACATGCTAACAGGCCGAGAATGCTTGTAACCCCTGCGTGATCGGCGCAATATGCAAAAAAAAAACCGTGTTTTGCGCAGGATCGCGGTTGCAAATCTGCAATTGCATAACCTTACCATGGTTAATTAACTACAACACACCGGAACAAACCTGCGTCGAGCGTCACTCCCGGGCAAGGAGGTGACGTATTACATGGATGAAAATACATCCGATTCCTGCTTATTTTTTTCCTCGTATCGTGCGTGGAAAATGGTGAAGAATTTATTAGTTTTCTCACTTATTTTTCTGTTACGAGGTAAGATAAGGAAATATAAACTAGTGACTTCCATTATTTTTTATACATTGATAGAGGTGAGTTGATCAAGTTATGTGACTCATCTTCCACGCCAGCGAAATGATTTACCTGAATTATAATTATAATTATCTGCTTGAGAGAGGAGATTTAAATGCCAGAGATTTCGTAATAAATATATCGATCTGAACACTGTATATCACGTGCACGAGGACGAGGACGAGCAGGACGGTAAAATAGATAGATAAATAGATAGATTGATTTATAGACTTATTGATAGATAACGAGAGAGAGAAATCAAAGCCGCAGTACATACAGATGGCAGCTCAACACAAGTCTCCTAATGACGAAGGGAGACTTTTTTAAAACGACGCCAACAACACTTTTCTTCTCTCCCAGGAAGGCGTGTCCAATGAGGAGTTCAGAGAGGCGGAACGTGCTGCGCTGACGAACATCTGCAAGCTCTTCTTCCTCCTCCTCTTTCCCCTCCTCCTCCTCCTCCACCTCTTCTTCTATCTGTCCGTCCTTCCCCTTCATTTTCTCCATCTGCAGTTCTCGACTCGTCTCTCTTCATTCCTATAAGCTGAACGTTTTCTTCGGTGTATATTTCTTTCATATCTATCACTTATTTATTTTTCTCCTCTTTCAAATATATGTTTTCTTAACTCTTGTTTTGCTACACTCCCTTCTTTTTCCTCTTCGCCTTCATCCTCTCGCTGCAAATGTCTTTTTTTTACTTCATTCTTTTCTATTTTTTTTTCTACGTACTCGTTCCAATTAGTGGATAATGATCTCGTCTTATATTCCCTGCTCATAGACCTTTGATTTTTTACTCCTGTCTTTTCAGTCCGTTATTGGTATCTTCTTGATTATCCCAAGACATCCTCGTACCTAGTTTTTCTTCTGTCTGTGTCTGTCTATCTGTCGGTCTGTCTGTCTGCCTGTCTGTATGTATGTCTGCCTGTCTGTCTGTCTGCCTGTCTGTCTGTCTGCCTGTCTGTCTGTCTGTCTGTCTACCTGTCTGTCTGTCTGTCTGTCTGTCTGTCTGTCTGTCTGTCTGCTTGTCTGTCTGTCTGCTTGTCTGTCTGTCTGCTTGTCTGTCTGTCTGCTTGTCTGTCTGTCTGCTTGTCTGTCTGTCTGCTTGTCTGTCTGTCTGCTTGTCTGTCTGTCTGCTTGTCTGTCTGTCTGTCTGTCTGTCTGCTTGTCTGTCTGTCTGCGTGTCTGTCTGTCTGCTTGTCTGTCTGTCTGCTTGTCTGTCTGTCTGTCTGTCTGTCTGTCTGTCTGTCTGTCTGTCTGCTTGTCTGTCTGCTTGTCTGTCTGTCTGCTTGTCTGTCTGTCTGCTTGTCTGTCTGTCTGCTTGTCTGTCTGTCTGTCTGTCTGTCTGTCTGTCTGTGTGTCTGCCTGTGTCTTTTTTTCTGTTTTTCTTTTTCTTTTCCTTTCTTTCTCTTAGTCTCTTGTCTCTTCTCTCTCTCTCTCTCTCTCTCTCTCTCTCTCTCTCTCTCTCTCTCTCTCTCTCTCTCTCTCTCTCTCTCTCTCTCTCTCTCAAGTAACCCCCTACCTCCTCGACCCTCCTCCCTCACCCTTTCCCTTCCTCCCTTCTCCCAACACTCCATCTTCACTTCATCCTCTTCTCAAGCTCCCGACTATCGCTTTGAAGACGCGGCTCATTAAAGCATCACGGTCTTTCCAGAGTCTCCAGGAAAACATCACGGAAATCTTTATACATCTATCCGGAAAGAAAAAAAAAATGAGAAAGAAATGTGAAACTCGGACGCGTTTTAAATATAGACGTGTACCCGTTGGAATTGGAACAAGAAGTGATATTATGGGAAGACGAGGTATTTACTTATTTTCTTATTCAATTTTTGGAGAAGCAGAGGAGAGATTAAATATACCTCAAGACAAGCTGAATGTGAAGGAAGGGAAGCGTTGGCAGGTGTGGGGAGGGAGGGGAGCTATATGTGTGTTCATTTTCTGGTGCTATTTTTTTGTCCTGATCTTTACACGTGTTTATGTAAATGTGACACCGAGCAATTCGTAAGCATTAAACCCTTGCTGACTTGTTCTGTTGGGAAGCGTAAATCGTGCAGTCAAGTCAGTAGGCCAGTCGATTACGTTCTTACAGTCTTGTTAGTGGAAGAAGAGGAGGAGGAGGAAGAAGAAGAAGAAGAGGGAAGATACTATGTGCTGGTAATTAGTAACAAACGCATTTCCCCCTCTAAGCTATGGTCTGACATGAAGAAGCTCAGGGAGACATCAATCACCCTTGTCCTGCTTCCTCCCTCTCCCTGTATCTCCCGGCAGGCGACACTCTCCCCTCTTCCCGCGCTAAGGACACACACCTTTACGTTCCGGCTACACAAGGGTTAACTTTCCCTCCCTCGGGCACAGGCAGCAAGGGCGAGACTAAAGGGACGGATAGCCTTAAGGGTGAGATAAAGGGGCGAAGGATGCTGCTAAAAATCCATGAATTCCGACTTTTAGCGTCGCTTCATGCAGATTCTTTGACAGGTTTCAGCCCCTTCCACCATCCTATCCCTCCCCCTCTTCCTCTTACACCTTCTAATAAATGCGTTGCCTTAAACTATAGCTCTGTAGGTTTAGTAGCACCGGTGGCATGCAGGGAAGCTCATCGAGAATATTATTGAATACGCTTGTCATGCTTCTCGGAGACATTATAATATCCGGTTACCAGCTTCCTCCCACAAGCTCTTCCGTGTTTCCATGTTTCCATCTCCCTTATTTACTCCTCTCCCTTCCACACATACACTTCCTTCTCCTCCGGTTGCTGCTTATCTTTCTCCTCCGTGTATGTCTGCTTTCCTGCTCCTCCTCCTCCTCCTCATCGTCTCTGGAATTCTACCGAGAGTCAATACGTTCGCCGGATACAACAACAGTAAAGCGTACGGCGTCAACACTAGTCTAAAGCAGTTATGTAACAATGAAGGCGTAGGGTTCACGAACGCATGGCATCACTTCAACCAGCGCCCAGATTTGTTTTGGGAGGACGGACTCCACTTGAACGAGGTTGGTTCGGCGCGGCTAGGAAGGCTCCTGAACGATGCAGTTGAAAGCTTCTCGAAAAGCTATTCAAAAAACTGGAGGCGAGGGCAAGGCAAAGGCAACCCTTGATCAACCGAACCGTAGCGTCGATGCGGCTTGCAAGAAACTGTGTAACCAACGACGCCTCCGACAAGCGAACTCATTCAACTCAACGCGGCCAAACCAGTAGTCACATTTCCATTTTGTACACAAATGCACGCAGTCTATTACCCAAAAAGGACGAAATTAGGGCGTATATTGAAACTGAGAAACCAGATGTGGTAGCCATCACAGAGACTTGGGCCAACTCTGCACATATAGTATGTGTACTGTCATTTCCCGGGTACGAAAGCTTCCAAAAATCGAATGCACAAGAAAGGAGGAGGTAATTTGCTACGTAAAAGTACGCTCCCTGCCATAAAAATAGACAAACAGGATGCAGAGAATTACGACTCCGTCTATGTGGAAATAACTGCGAATAATAAGAAACTAACACTTGCGATCGTATACAGGCCTCCAAAACAACAAGCAGCCGATGACACTGCCCTGTACGAAGAGCTTCACTCTTTAACACAAAGTAAACAAGCAATAATAATTGGGGACTTTAATTGCCCTAACATTGACTGGGGACAATTGACTGGAGATCAAGAGGGTAACAGGCTTATAGAAATGGTGGAGGATTCGTTCCTCACTCAAGTTGTAACTCAACCAACAAGAGAAAACAATCTGCTGGATCTGGTATTAGTAAGCGACCCCGACCTCATTCGCGACTGTGAAGTTGGTGAAAAATTAACGGTTGCGATCACCACTTAATCCGTTTCAATGTCAACATAAGTCACAAACTCGTAGACAATCCGTCAGTGATACCAGACTACAAAAAGCAAATTTCAACCTAGCCCGTGAGCTGCTTCCTCCGCGACCTGGGACCAACTTCACCTAACCGACAATACAATCGACAACGTGTGGAACAACTTCAAAGATAAGCTTTTGGGAGTAGAAAAGGCTACAGTGCCGACGAAACCCAGGCGAGTAAATGGTGCCGTAGATCCACCGTGGATGACCAGAGAAATAAAAAGGGCGGTAAACTTAAAAAAAAGGAATTATAACCTAATGAAAGAATGACACTGCCGAAGCCCGTACTCAGTACCACAACAGCCTCAGAGCTTGTCGCACCCTTATTCGGAGTAGTAAACGCAACTACGAAAAACAAATAGCGCGTGACATCAAGACATACTCAAAAAAATTCTTCACATACATCAGATCGAAAAAGAAATTAAAATCCAATATTGGTCCCCTGACAGACGAGACTGGAGCTGCAACTCAGGACAGTAAACAGATGGCCAGAATCCTCAACAGTAACTTCGCATCCGTATTCACAGTCGAAAACATCGAAACCATGCCCGAGAACCCTGACCCGCCGAGGAATCACGCCCCTGAAAATTGACTCAATATGCGACCAAGAAGTGAAAGAGTATTTGGATAAACTCGACACGAACAAGTCAACAGGACCTGACGGTTTGTCCCCGCGGTTATTAAAAGAGCTTAAACAACAAATACTTCAGCCACTCACTAACATATTCAACCAGTCTGTTCAATTGAAAAAGGTCCCGGAAGACTGGAAGATGGCGAACGTAACACCAATTTTCAAAAAGGGAGACAAAAGCGTTGCATTAAACTACAGGCCCATAAGTTTGACATCAGTGGCAGGAAAAATACTCGAAAAGATTATTAGAGACAAACTTGTTAAGTTTCTAGAAGACAATAATGTAATCTCCGACACCCAGCATGGCTTCAGAAACAAGCGCTCCTGCCTAACGAATTTATTAGACTTCTTCCAAGGTATATATAAGAACTGGGATGCCCACATCCCCAGTGATGTTATATACCTGGACTTTCAGAAAGCCTTCGACAAGGTACCGCACGAGCGACTCCTTACAAAACTGCACTCGGCGGGCCTTGGAGCCAATCTGATCGCGTGGATAAGAGATTGGCTCACCGACGAAAACAACGAGTACTACTCAACGGACAGCCTTCCGATTGGCTTCCAGTCACTAGTGGAGTGCCTCAAGGGTCAGTGCTGGGACCCATTCTCTTCATCATATATATCAACGACCTCGAATCAGGACTGAAATCCACAATATCGAAATTTGCTGATGACACTAAGGTGGGGGGAAAGGCCCTCACAAAGACCGACTGCGAAATCATTCAGAAAGACCTCAATCACATTATCGAATGGTCGGAAAAATGGCAAATGTCCTTTAATGTTGACAAATGCAAAGTCATGCACATTGGGTCCAGAAATAGTAAACACACATACATCATGAATGGGAGACCTCTGCAAGCGATGCAGGAGGAAAAGGATCTTGGAGTCACTATCAGCAGTGACCTGAAACACGCGAATCACTGTAAAAAGCATACAACAAAGCCAACACTATGCTCGGGTTCATAGCGAGGAACTTCAGTGTAAAACGCCAGACGTGATGCTATCCTTGTATAATTCCATGGTAAGACCGCACCTCGAGTATGCAGTACAGTTCTGGTCTCCTAATTACAGAAAGGACATTGATTTACTGGAAAGGATTCAACGACGCGCCACGAAAATGATACCAACCTTAAGGGCTCAACCGTACGAGGAACGACTCAAGCGACTCAATCTCTTTACATTGGAGAAAAGACGCCTACGAGGAGATATGATTCAAGTCTTCAAGTATCTAAAAAAATTCAATAACGTCGATTACTCCAATTTCTTTGAATTGCAAACCAACCTAAGAACTAGAAATAATGGTTTACCCATTCAGTCTAGTCGATGTAACACAGACATCGGAAGGAGTTTCTTTTCAAACCGAGTCATCCGTCACTGGAACAATCTTCCTTCAGAAGTAGTAAATGCGAATACTATCAACTCCTTCAAATATAGAATCGACCGTCACTTCGCTGCGTCGGGAGTAAACTGAATATTGAGTTGCTTTCATCTGCTCCTCAATATCGAGGCGCTTTCATCTGCTCCTCAATGTCGAGGTGCTTTCATCTGCTCCCCAGGCCCCAGGCTGTCGAGCAGATTAAATCACCAAAGCGGGCAACCTCGTAATGAGCCAATAGGCTTTCTGTTGCCTGCGTTTCCATGTTTCCATGTTTCCTCCTCTTTTTTTCTTCTTCTCCTCCTCCTCCTCCTCCTCTTTCTCCCTCTTCCTCCTCCTCCTCTAACTGCTTTATCTCACGGGAACTCTTTCTTCTCCTTCTCCTCGTCCTCTTCCTCTTTCTTCTTCTTCTTCTTCTTCTTCTTCTTCTTCTTCTTCTTCTTCTTCTTCTTCTTCTTCTTCTTCTTCTTCTTCTTCTTCTTCTTCTTCTTCTTCTTCTTCTTCTTCTTCTTCTTCTTCTCCTCCTCCTCTTTCTCCCTCTTCCTCCTCCTCCTCTAACTGCTTTATCTCACGGGAACTCTTTCTTCTCCTTCTCCTCGTCCTCTTCCTCTTTTTTCTTCTTCTTCTTCTCCTCCTCCTCCTCTTTCTCCCTCTTCCTCCTCCTCCTCTAACTGCTTTACCTCACAGGAACTCCTTCTCCTCTTAGTGTTCTACTTCCTCCTACTCCTGAAGTTCCAACTCACTCCATCCTCTTTCGCCTTCACTCTTTCCTCCTTCTGCTCCACAACGCCACTAAAACTACCCCCATCATCCCCCCCTACTCCCTCTCATCCTCATATTCGTGTTCTACTTCCTCCCCCTCCTCAATTTCCTCCTCCCTTCCTTCTCTTCCGCTCTCACTCTTCCGCCTAGTGACCGTAAAATTGCTGGATTAGGAAGAATACACAAATATTTCCTTGAGATGGCTTTGGAGTGCAAATCTGGTAGGAGGGAAGGAGGGAAGGGGAATAAAGGGGAGGAAGAGAGGGAACATATAATGATGCAATTTTCCAAGGTTCCTGTATTTGCCATAGCCAGTAAATTTGTGTAAGTCTTTTATTCTCTCTCTCTCTCTCTCTCTCTCTCTCTCTCTCTCTCTCTCTCTCTCTCTCTCTCTCTCTCTCTCTCTCTCTCTCTCTCTCTCTCTCTCTCTCTCTCACCACGTCTTCTGCATCTCCCTCGCATCAAAACTTCCTCCTTATCGTCTTTCTATCTTAATTCTCTTCGTAATATCATCTCCGTTACTTCACTCTTTCGTTTACGCCAACACACGCATCACCATTCGCTTCCCTTATGCTTTACATTTTCCTTTTTATATATATTTTTATCTCCCCTTATTTGCCATTTTCTTTCTTCCCTCCCCGATCTCTAATTTTGTCTAGTAATTTATCCCTCCTCCTCCCATATTTTTCTTCCTCTTCTTCTTCTTCTTTTACCGTCGTATCTCCTCTTCCCGTCCCTCTCTTTACAATTTCCGCCCACTACTTTTATACACTCGATTTCCCTGCGTTTTCATCATGTCCCCTTCCTTCCTCCTCCTCCTCCCTTCCGCCCTCCTTCCCTCCGTCCTTCCCTTCTCGCCCGCCGCCCCAAGGACTGGACGCAAACACCCTTTGTGGATCACCAGAGTGGAAGGTTTAAAATACAAGGTACCAATTTAGCGTCGTCTCTCTTCATCAGAATATTTAGAAATGATGAGTTCTTTGCGGAGTCGGAGTGGTGAAGGGAAAACAAATCAGAGTAGGAAACGGAGGAGGCGGAGGCGGAGGAGGATAAGGAGGAGGAGGAGAAGGAGGAGGAGGAGGAGGAGGAAGAGGAGGAAACGTATAAAACTGAAGGAGTAACAAACAAAATGCCTGTTGGCTAATAACGAGATTGGTTGGTTTTGGTGTTTTAGTCTCTTCTTTAAGGCATTTGAATGGTCTGAACAACTTAAAGCATTGTCTATGTCTACACACAAGGGCATTTAGTTCACTCCTGTTGCAACAGAATAAAGATAAAAGGTTGATGATAATAATGGTAGAAATAAACCTAAAAGCGGGCAGGAAAATATAAATGAATAAGAGACTGCTCGGTAAAATATATGGAATTTCCCTACATCTAGGTAAATGTAAGGAGTTTCCCTACATCTAGGTAAATGTAAGGAGTTTCCCTACATCTAGGTAAATGTAAGGATTTTCCCTACATCTAGTGCGTTTTCAACCCCCCATAACTCAAAAACTACGTATTTGCGACGCATTTCGTGTTAACCGCCGCATTCCCCGCAGTCTCAAAAGCCCCCTTGCCAATTTTGGTTGCGAGGGGTGAGTATGGGCAAACACTAGAATAATACCGACAGCTCACCGAAGGCAAAAGCAAGAGCTCTGTACACACACACACACACACACACACACACACACACGCTGCTGCCCCTCCCCCACGCACTCACACCACCACCACCACCACCACAAACAACAACAACAACAGCAACACTACCATTCTTCCCTCCTCCCCTCCTCACAAAAAAGTACCCCCCATCACACGTCCCCCCTTCCCATGACAGCATGATTTAAAACATTTTCAAAATCATGATCATATGACAAACATCTTAACTGCAAGCAGGAGTTACTGTAGGAAGCGGTTCTATAATAAAGATGAATATAAAGAATGGCCTAACAGGTAGTTTACGGAAGTACTTCAACACTCACATACCTTTAAATTTGGTGGTTAAGTTGATTCTGCACAACACTTATCACTACAGAGGTCACCAGGCAGACAGCTGACTTCATTGTTACCCTGTAGTCCGCGGTGGATCACACAGGTAGAGTAATACTATCTGGAGCACACAAGCGCCCCACCACCCCCCGATCAGCCGACACCTGCAACTGCCGCCACCAGCGATGCCCACACCTCGAATGCCAGACACTTACAGATTACCGACGGGAGTCATTCTTTATTTAGTTTGTATCCGGAGAAACTCAAATTTTCCTAGATGTTTTATGCAGCCATTATTTTAGCGTTATTTTTAGTGCCTTCTCTATTTTTTTTTTATTTATTAACTTGAACGAAAGGCCTGTAGACAACGGGACGATTTGTGTACTGCTGTTTGTTTGAAACTGTTCTTGTGACAACGAATTATGTATACACTTCAGGATAGCAGATGACAATTATATAAATAGATAAACTGGTGCTAATTATGTAAGCATTCCATAGAAAAAGCCTTACATAGCAATTATTTTTTTGTTATATTCTTCATAGTATCATCGAGCCATGGAGTACGCCTGAGCATGAGCGAGACTGCTCGGAGTTGCTCGAAGATTCGACTCGCACTCGCTCAGGTGGTTCGTCCACTCTCACTCGCTTCACTGACAGACAGACATAACAGCACAAACACTTGTTGTTATTTACGATTATCAATATAGATAAAACTACAAGTGTGATGCTTTTAAGTTATTGATTAAAAGCTATTTTTTCTTCTCCGTATATATCCAGTCAAGTGATTTTTCCTTCCTACGACTTTTCTCACATCCAGCCCTGCCGGCCACACCGCTTACCCCTCCCCGTCGACACTTTTATTGAACATATCGTCCGTATGTCTCACCCACCGTACATTTGCCCCATCATTCAAATACTTATATCAACACTTAGATATAATAAGGGACACGGCACTGAGACGTGCATGTGTGGCCATTGAATAAATCAATTATGAAAAGGGTTAAGGCACTGTGTGGTCGTTGTACTACTTCCAGGGTGTCTACCTGTCTACCTGTGCTCTACTTGATGCTACAGAAAAAAAATAGCAAGACCTTTGACACTGTGGATTGTTGGGATTTTTTCAATAAACTCACAAGGATACACAAAATAGAACGAGACTACGAGAGGCCAGACGGCCTACACATGGCAGCTCCCATCCATAAATATATCTTACCTCTAATTAGATCTTTTAATTGTGCTTGCCTCACGTACATAACTGATCCCATCAAACTCATAGTCCTCCTGCCAAGCGTTTACTTTCCTTCTCCAGCAGGCATTCCCTCCAACTTTACACGTTACTTTGCCCTTCACTCAGCAGCTTTACACCTCCTCCCCACTTATCAGGCACACTATAAAAATTCGGCATTATGCAAAAGACTGCGCCGGGAGCAAGATATTCATTTTATAAGTTACGCAGAAAGTTTTCCCCAAAAGGTGGTGGCGCCGTGCATGTCAGCATCGGCCCTTCTTGGCATCTGCATATATTGGGTCAACTTGCGAGCTGCCTTTCCAAAGTGCTACGACGACGCCCCCGGTCGCTGATGGCAGGGGCGGAGGACCAGGATCAGGTCACGCCGCCCCGGACACTTTGAAGGGTTCAGCGCTCCCTAAGTTTACAGAGACAGATACAGTATGTGTGTGTGTGTGTGTGTGTGTGTGTGTGTGTGTGTGTGTGTGTGTGTGTCACAGTAAGAATATATACATGATGCAGAATACTGCCAATTCTCTTCCAGGGATACAAATAAATATCATGCAGATCCCGTGAAAAGATTTAAAAGTCAACCCGACAGACTCGCCCCTAACGCTGTTTGTTTTTCCTTTTCAATCAGACTGAGCTCCACGAGTGCCGTGTTACGCTATCCAGTGATTGGCTTCAACGTGTTCATCTGCCTTGGTGAGTAAAGAACATTACGATTTTCCCCAGAGAAAACTGAATTATTTAGTTACGTATCATACAGCGCGTCAGGGACACCACACGCCCGCAGCCACCCACGAGGGCAGCCACACACAAATGTTGCCTCAGATGAAGTGCGTCAGGGGCAAATAATGATGCAGGCCTTGGAGCAAAAGCTGGCATGGTATTACACTTTTAGAGGCAAGCCGTGTTTGAAGTATTCCGGTGTGCTTTTGTCATAAATAAAAGTGCTACACGTCCTCTGAACACAAAATGACGTATCATTTTCAAACACACAGTCTTTTAATATACTCACTCATATATATATATATATATATATATATATATATATATATATATATATATATATATATATATATATATATATATATATATATATATATATATAGAAAACTATTATATACCAACGATTTCCTGTGGATTCGTTACCCTTAAGAAGCCTTAGCGAAACACAGAAAGGAAAACACTCACCTCAATGCCGCCCTGCTTCCATTGTCCTCCTTCTGCAATGACAAGCGACACAATAACAATTTAATAATAATAATTATGAATATTAATGATGAGGGTAATAAAAATAATAATAATAATAATAATAATAATAATAATAATAATAATAATAATAATAATAATAATAATAATAATAATAATAATAATAATAATAATAATAATAATAATAATAATAATAATAATAATAATAATAATAATAATAATAATAATAATAATAATAATAATAATAATAATAATAATAATAATAATAATAATAATAATAATAATAATAATAATAATAATAATAATAATAATAATAATAATAATAATAATAATAATAATAATAATAATAATAATAATAATAATAATAATAATAATAATACGAATGTTTCAAAACAATACGATAAAATAATAATACGATAATAATATGATGTTTGAAAAAGCGGATGCATTTTCATGAGGCGGCGAATTCTTTGCTGCCTATACTTGTGCTGGAGCAGGCAAGTCTTTACAGCTTACTGGCGCCTCATCAATGTTTACTTACTGTGTGTGTATTTACCTAGTTATGAAATACAGGAACAGAGCCGTGTGTGTGTGTGTGTGTGTGTGTGTGTGTGTGTGTGTGTGTGTGTGTGTGTGTCTGTTTATCTCTCTGTTTGTCTGTCTGTCTGTCTGTCTGTCTCTCTCTCTCTCTCTCTCTCTCTCTCTCTCTCTCTCTCTCTCTCTCTCTCTCTCTCTCTCTCTCTCTCTCTCTCTCTCTCTCTCTCTCTCTCTCTCTCTCTCTCTCTCTCTCTCTCTCTCTCTCTCTCTCTCTCTCTCTCTCTCTCTCTCTCTCTCTCTCTCACACACTTATTGTTTCCATTACCGTGCAGTCCACAACAAAGTTTCAAAGAATTATGTATTTACCTCCAACTTCAGAGAATTTTGGTAAACAAAGGTCATTCTCTTTTTGTGGAGGGCTAAACATTAAGGGAGAAATAAAAATCATGCACCCTAAATAAAACGCAGCTTTGAATATGCGTATGTGAGCTTTGGTGAAGGACAGGCTGCGTAGGTACCGGGTGGAACTTTGTGTGTGCTCATGTGTTGGTGGGTTCTTCCTTTAGTGTGATTTTATGGACTCTCTCTCTCTCTCTCTCTCTCTCTCTCTCTCTCTCTCTCTCTCTCTCTCTCTCTCTCTCTCTCTCTCTCTCTCTCTCTCTCTCTCTCTCTCTCTCTCTCTCTCTCTCTCTCTCTCTCTCTCTCTCTCTCTCACACACACACACACACACACACACACACACACACACACGACTCATTTCTCTCCCTTCCTCCCCTCACAACACACCCTCAACACTGCTTCCGACCCTCAGCCTCTCCTCACTCCCTTGGACACGTGACCTGACGCAGCATGTCCCATCCGGATCAGCAGTTTTGGGTCTTCTCGAGGACCTGAAGAGTGATTATCAAGACCCTTCCCTGTCCCCCGCCACCTTCCTTAGCCTCTTTTTTTTTTCTCCCTTGCCTTTCTTCCTTTCCATACCTCCTCATCCTCGTCCTTTCCCCCCCCCCCTCTCAGTCCTATTAATGTTTCCTTTTTAGAGACCTCGATTTCTCCACCCCCTCGTTCGTCCTTTTCGCATCATCTTGTGGACTTGCGTGTTTCTGCATCTTCTGTTCACCTCCTCCTCCTCCTCCTCCTCCTCCTCCTCCTCCTGATGTTACTCGTTCCAGAATCCTCCACTTTCTCCTCTCATCCTCCTCGCGTCTATACCTCATTTCACTCCGCTTCTTAGCTTCTGTATCTTCGCCCCACAGACTCATTTCTAATCCACCGCATCAGCACATTTCACTACTTTCTCCGTGTCATTCCTCACTTTAGTCTTTCTCGCTGTTTATGCGTTTGTCGAACAATATAACAAAGCAGTTGATGAATAGAATAAATGAAGATGCTATGAATAAAATGTTAATAAAGTTGATTTTTGTTTTATCCTGCGGACCTAGGTTCAGAATAAACAACTTAATAAAACGACATCGCCTGATATCTTTGGCTGCTGAGGCATTCACCCATTATCATGATTCCAGGGTCTATCCTACGCCAAATTTTTTAATAATTCTAGTTAAATTGTGAATGATTAGGGCGATAGTGTACCATCTTACCTAACGCCTCACTGAATATTGTCCACTTTTTATGGAGTCTATGGGTCATGTTCTTAAATATTTCGACACCCAAGCACACATATTTGACACAGTTTTCGCTGGAGTTCTGGGCATTTCTAGGGCTAGTTTCGTGACCCTGCTGGTAGTTTAACCCTTATTTTGTACCATGAACTTGACACACACTCATGAGAACTTGACTCATATCCTTTTTAACCTTCGGAAATAGTTGATGTGAGAGATGGAAGCGCCTGAGAAGACCAATCTGTATATCTCTATAAATCTTATATCACCTCTATGTACGGTTCATCTATACGCCCTGACTTTAGAACACTTACATGATTTCTGGTCCTAACTGGGTCATAAGTTTTCTTCTAATAAATTGAACTTCAGGCATAGCGGTTTTTTTTATATTCGGATGATTTGCCTCCAACGTGATGAATGACGTGGGTGTGGTTCAGCTTGTTCTCTTGGTCAGTACCCCGTGTAACCCAACCCACCACCATTCTTCTCTCCCTTCCGCTGTTGTCTCTATCATCTCCTCTCTCAACCCTCTTCAGAAGTGCTTTCCTCCCTCTCTATTCTGCCTTACTTGCACTATTTTTCTTTAATACATCTCTCTCTCTCTCTCTCTCTCTCTCTCTCTCTCTCTCTCTCTCTCTCTCTCTCTCTCTCTCTCTCTCTCTCTCTCTCTCTCTCTCTCTCTCTCTCTCTCTCTCTCTAACTGGCTGTCGATCTTTTTCTTTAATTTTAAATATTCAAGGACTTTACTATTCCACACGGCTTTTTTGTAATGTTGCGGACAAAAATTTCGCTCCAACTTAATCTAAACTCGTCGTAACTCATTAGCCGCTTTCCGCACGGAGAGTCACGCCAAGTAGGAAGAGAGTGGCGAGAAGGTGAAGGAGGGAGAAAGGGAAGTGGGGATAAACTGGCAAGGGAAGGGAGGAGAGTGCTTTGCCGCGTGGAGAGAGGCAACTCATATTCACCAAGCTCGGAGGAAGGTAGATCAATATTTTTGTCACCGACTGCACGATGTAAGGCGCAGCTAGAAACGCGGGTTTTATGGATATTTTCTGCAGGGTAAAAAAAAAAAAAAAGCCCTTCTATTCTCGTCTCGGACACTCGGGCACAGGTGGCAGACGCAATTCACTTTCGAAATTAATCTGCTGTTCATTAGAATTCTCATTTCCATTTTCCTCGTTTTTAACTCTTTTTCTGCAACCGTTTCCCTTTTCTTCTTACACCGTGGGTACCTATGTTTTATGATTTTGATATGCCGTCAGGAATGGCCATATTTATACGTTTGCCCTCCTCAAAAATGGCGGGGGGAGAGAAACACCATAAAGAAACTGCACAAGAAAAGAGAAGAAAGACACCGCAGTGGGGAGGACGTTCCAAAGGCTGCCTCATCGACCTTCAGCTGATCCGAGCTAAACTAAAGCGGTGAAATACGAGCACGTTGCCGTTCTGAAGGGCACCGATTATTCAAGATGTTTCCCACTATATCGCCTGAGCGAGTATCCTTTCAATCGTCTTCTGCTTCTCACTGCATCTCTCTGGTATCGCTTCTTGATCCATTACAGTTAAAAGCTTGAATGGCATAGATTTTACGCTTGATACATTTGCTCCGTTCGAATGATGTTTCTTCCGTGTTCAGGATGTACAAAGATCAAGTATGAAAAATGTAAGGGAATACGACATATACGCAGGTATTTGACTTGTTAGATTCTGTCAAGGATGTAAATGAATCGTACCACTAAATCGTATCGGCCATTCATGATGATATTTCAAAGGCAATAATATAAAAAATCAACAGACTAGCTAATTTCCTAACTCTTAACCTTATTTTAATTTTCCTCCTCCTCCCTTCTCTCTCCCTTCCCATTTTTTTTCATTCTTTTGTTTTCTGTTTCTCCTTTTCCTCATCCTCCTCTTTCCATGCAGCTCCTTGTAACTTTAGATCGCCACATCTCGACTATAGCTAATTTCCTAACACTAACCTTATTTTAATTTTCCTCCTCCTCCCTTCTCTCTTCCTCCCCATTTTTTTTCATTCTTTCGTTTTCTGTTTCTCCTCTTCCTCATCCTCCTCTTTTCATGCAGCTCCATCTCGTTCCTTCTCCACCTCCCCTTCTTTCTGTCTATCCTCCTCCGTCTTCCTTTCAACTTCTTATGCTTCTTTCTGCCTCATACTTTTCCTGTAGCGGATATTTATTCACTTCCTCCTCCTCCTCCTCCTCCTCCTCTTCTTCTTCCCTCTCCTTTTTCTCAAGGTAGTGTTTATCCTCCTCCTCCTCCTCCTTTCTTCTTCGCATCCTTCGCCAACCTCTCCTCTTTTACCTCCTTTGCCGTTGACCACGCACCAGGGACAAAATAATATTAAAGGAGACAAGGAAGGAAATTGAAGATAAAAACTACGTTGAAGTACCGAACGAAAGTGTGAGAGGGAAAAATGGAAGCAAACAGGAAGAGCAGGAAGGACTTTACTCAAACCGGACACTCGAGGGTACATTATAACGACGTTCCTTCCTGTGCAACCGCTGATGGCCTGAATCTTTTTATCTTCGGAGTGTGGGATGGAAGAGGAAAAACAGCGACACGGGAAGGGACACGAGGAGAGAAGTAACGGGCAGGAAAACTTATACAGTCGCCTTAACGTCGCGCGGTCCTATTTGGGCTTAATTAAGGAATGATGGCACGGCGGTGTATGTTATCACGACCCAGGAGGCAGAAAGGAGGAAACAACAACAACAACAACAACCATACACTGAAATACTGTTAGCTTTCAAGAAAAAAATATATATAAACAAACACACAAACGTTCGTAATAGAATAAATACATGAATAGAATATGAGAGAGAGAGAGAGTTCTTCCCATCCTCCGTTTTACCTTCCCTCATCCCAGACTCCCTTCACCATGACACCACCAGACACCAGAGACCGTTATGCGACTTATCTATTGTCATGTGAAGGAATTACGTAAATCCATCATTGATACCGGATAAACTATTGTAATAACGAGCCGGCACTTTGGTTAATAGACAGCAGTGTAGCGTTGTCCAGTACCACTCCACGCCACCGCTGACAGCTACACGCAACGCCACGCCGAGCATCCCCGATTATAATCAGCTGATAACTTAATGGCTGGAGTTAATTGAAGGGAAAAAGTTTATCTCCAGTTTTAGTTGATCGTTTGTTAGGGAGGGATGGCGGGAATGAACTGTAATACCGTTCAGAGTTTATTTTTCATGTGATCTTTATTTAATTGCTTTGTTTTATCGCGTGTTACGTTATGTTCTGCGTTTGGTTGTTTTTGAAGTGGCTTGCTCCGGTATATTGCTTGTTTCTGAAGTGGCTTGCTCCGGTATATTGCTTGTTTCTGAAGTGGCTTGCTCCGGTATATTGCTTGTTTCTGAAGTGGCTTGCTGCGGTATATTGCTTGTTTCTGAAGTGGCTTGCTGCGGTATATTGCTTGTTTCTGAAGTGGCATGCTCCGGTATATTGCTTGTTTCTGAAGTGGCTTGCTGCGGTATATTGCTTGTTTCTGAAGTGGCTTGCTGCGGTATATTGCTTGTTTCTGAAGTGGCATGCTCCGGTATATTGCTTGTTTCTGAAGTGGCTTGCTCCGGTATATTGCTTGTTTCTGAAGTGGCTTGCTCCGGTATATTGCTTGTTTCTGAAGTGGCTTGCTGCGGTATATTGCTTGTTTCTGAAGTGGCTTGCTCCGGTATATTGCTTGTTTCTGAAGTGGCATGCTCCGGTATATTGCTTGTTTCTGAAGTGGCTTGCTCCGGTATATTGCTTGTTTCTGAAGTGGCTTGCTGCGGTATATTGCTTGTTTCTGAAGTGGCTTGCTCCGGTATATTGCTTGTTTCTGAAGTGGCTTGCTCCGGTATATTGCTTGTTTCTGAAGTGGCTTGCTCCGGTATATAGCTTGTTTCTGAAGTGGCTTGCTCCGGTATATTGCTTGTTTCTGAAGTGGCTTGCTCCGGTATATTGCTTGTTTCTGAAGTGGCTTGCTTTGGTATATTGCTTGTTTCTGAAGTGGCTTGCTGCGGTATATTGCTTGTTTCTGAAGTGGCTTGCTCCGGTATATTGCTTGTTTCTGAAGTGGCATGCTCCGGTATATTGCTTGTTTCTGAAGTGGCTTGCTGCGGTATATTGCTTGTTTCTGAAGTGGCTTGCTCCGGTATATTGCTTGTTTCTGAAGTGGCATGCTCCGGTATATTGCTTGTTTCTGAAGTGGCTTGCTCCGGTATATTGCTTGTTTCTGAAGTGGCTTGCTCCGGTATATTGCTTGTTTCTGAAGTGGCTTGCTGCGGTATATTGCTTGTTTCTGAAGTGGCTTGCTCCGGTATATTGCTTGTTTCTGAAGTGGCATGCTCCGGTATATTGCTTGTTTCTGAAGTGGCTTGCTCAGTATATTGCTTGTTTCTGAAGTGGCTTGCTGCAGTATATTGCTTGTTTCTGAAGTGGCTTGCTCCAGTATATTGCTTGTTTCTGAAGTGGCTTGCTCGGTATATTGCTTGTTTCTGAAGTGGCTTGCTCCAGTATATTGCTTGTTTCTGAAGTGGCTTGCTCCAGTATATTGCTTGTTCTAATCAAGCTGCTTGCTCAGTATATTGCTTTCTGAAGTGGCTTGCTCCGGTATATTGCTTGTTTCTGAAGTGGCATGCTCCGGTATATTGCTTGTTTCTGAAGTGGCTTGCTCCGGTATATTGCTTGTTTCTGAAGTGGCTTGCTCCGGTATATTGCTTGTTTCTGAAGTGGCTTGCTTTGGTATATTGCTCGTTTCTGAAGTGGCTTGCTCCGGTATATTGCTTGTTTCTGAAGTGGCTTGCTCCGGTATACTGCTTGTTGGTGCTGGTTTAAATTATGAGTAGCTGTTGCGGTGACGGGAATTGAAGGAATGATAAATGTTGTGAGTGGCAATTAACGACCGCGAGTTAGTAGTTGAATGTAGTGATAAAACAGTAGACTGTTGGCGTGTGGTCATAACTGTATGGACGCTGTTTGTGGTAATGGCGGGGGTAGTTGTGTTTGATATACAAGCAAATAAAATGTTCAGTACTATGGCTTGTGGTCAATTGAGTCATCCTGCCAATTGGTCTTGTACCCCTTGCGATACAAAGGTTATGACGGGTGTGATAACAGGAACATGAAGGTATTTATGAATTGATGCGGAGTGAAAGTAATGGGAAATAAAATAAAATAAAACCAAAATGTTCAGTACTGTGGTTCGACAATTTTAAAAGTCCTACGATACAAAATCAAGGATGGGTGAGATAACTAGATCATCAAAGTAAATATGAATTGATGCGAGGTGAAATCAAAGGGAAATGGAACTCCATATGGGACAATGTACACAATGTATCTTCCTGGATCACAGAACCGGTGAACCTGACGGAGCAACTCTTCGTTTTGCAAGCACCCACCTTCAGGGATACTCGTTTCGTGATGTTAGTGTTGTTATGGTCATATAAATGGGCGATGTATCAGCCTACAAAAAATAATTACTCATAGAAACGCCTCTTTTTTCTCCCGAACATCACCGCTAAAGTCTCCAACCGTTACACAGAAACACAACCATTATCAACCCTCTACCTCCTTCTTCATCTCATCAGGCACCCAAACAAAACCCTTTATCGAAATATATCACTATTATAATCTTCATTCCCCTAATCAAGCACCTCTTCCTTCGCCAACAGCAACGACGGACATGAAAACACTCTCCCATGCAGTCACCACCACCTCCAATCCTCGACCTCCTCCTTCTTCCTGGCAAACATCCTTAGTTGCCTCAGTATCATTCGGGGCATTGCAATTTCCATTCTTTTATACTTCCTTCACCAACACCAGCACCACCGGCAGAAGAAACATGAAGAGGAAGCGAGACAAGACTTACTACACGACTCTTCGCGGGTTGTGTGCCAAAAGAACGTGTATTGAGGGTGCCTGAACCTCGAAGATCAACTTTAAGTCCCCGCCTCCGGTACCCGATGATCGAGGCCTCTAGACGGCGCCAGGAATCTCGGCTGTCCGTAATGAAGATTCCAGGAAGGTTCAGATAGCGTCTAATATTCCCACGGGCGCATTCTTGGCTTTAATACGGGTGTTGATATTCCGTGGTGCATTTTCTATCCCTTGCTCTACCCGTGTTTTGAAATGTACTGTGTCTTTCATATGCAAGAGCTTATGTTTACGAGTTTCCATTTTATTATAGCAACGTGGTGGTAACTAGTTTTTTACGGGAAAGGAAGCAGTTTAAGGACGCGTAAAAGAGAGGGGAAAAAAGCTCCCAAGGTTGAAGTCAGAATAATTCTTATCCACGTGCCCGCCCCACCGCCCTTATCACCACCACTGACATCACATCACCACGGCCGTTAGCTCAATCACGTACCAACACCACCACTACAATCACTCAAGCCATTTACTTTTTAAACAACAATCCCAACCAACAGAACTGTGGCCCAAGTTTGCTTTCTTTTCTAATGACCACAATACGAATAGTTTTTTTGGTATCCTTCTTCTTGCTTACTTTCCATTTTTCCGTTTTTCCTCTCTCCAGCATCGCCATATTACTAAAACTACTGCCACAACAAGGAGTCATATCAACTACTATTGGCAGAGATAACAAACAGGACAAGTTGTCAAGGCAAAAACAGACTAACCACTGCGCTCCATTACCCGCAGCTTCCAAGTGTGAATCTTCGTTAGTATCTCTCCTTCAGAAGATAATTTGCAATCATTTTCAGATTTATCGGGAGGCAGATGACTGAGGGAGATTTGAAGAACTCGTTTCATGTCAGCTAGATGGAAAAAGGCCCTGGGGAGACGGGAAGAGACTGGAGGATCAAGCAGCAAGACTGAGCAAAAAATGAGACAAAGAGAAAGAGGTTGAGAGAGGGAAACAGAAATAGAAAAAAAAAGTGGTATGCAAAAAAATAGACATGAAAAGATTAAACATCTGACACATAAAGAGAGAAAAAAAAAACATACAATAACGAAGAATAAAACTTTGAAATAAAGACGACCTTCTCAACCCCATCCGAAGCAAAAGACGACGAAATAAAATAGTTTTGAATATTTAGTGCAGATTTAAGGGAAAACTGATAACGTTGAAAGGTGTCTCTGCTACAGCGATCTGAGTTATCAATAAATTTCCATGAACGACGTAAGACAAACAGT
>NC_066511.1:26395171-26405171 GCF_024679095.1 Eriocheir sinensis
GTCTTGCTGTTTTTTTTTGTTGTTGTTCATTTTGCTGTTGCTGATGTTGAAGACGCGGTGGTAATGGTAATAGCAGCAACGGTAGTAGTAGTTGTAGTAGTAGTGATAGTATTAGTATTAGTAGTAGCAGTAGTAGTAGGTTAAAGTGAAATAAAGTTTTCAGTTCAGTAACACGCATCGGAGAAACATAATAATCCTTCCTGAACGTATTTCGTTTTTAACATTATAAAGTGTTGCGGAATGGCATCCAAGTAGACTATTCTGTATCAGTTAGAAAAGGTTGAGCTCAGCAGTTGGTTGAACGTATTACATTTACCGGCGATGAAGTTTTGCTAAATATTCAAAACACTAACAAAGAGCGTAATGTTTTGCTGTTTTACTTCATTTACAGACAAAAACTATATATTGTAAAAAACATGCACTTGAATGCACACCGCGGGGTTCATTTGGCCTGCCCGGTAAGCTCGGCAGCGATTGAATTTTCTCCGCTAAAAATGCTGAAACATCTTTGACAGGAAGACATATTGGCGCTGATGTTTTAAAAGCACCAGACAATAGTAAGGGAGGCTATGATACAAGCGTTTAGTGTACGTACATGCAGTGCAAATGTATACATATTCCTGGCAAAAAAACAAAACATTTTAACACGGGAGATATATGGGACACCTCTCTCTCTCTCTCTCTCTCTCTCTCTCTCTCTCTCTCTCTCTCTCTCTCTCTCTCTCTCTCTCTCTCTCTCGTGTGACATCGGAAGTGTATAGTTTGCTCTCCGGTTCTGACATTCCCGGCAAAAATGTCTTGGAGTGCTTCTCGTATTATCGTTCCACTTTCCATATCGCGATGCAAACTTCTTCTCCGCGAGGTGGAATCGAGTTGAAGTAATTTGCATCAATACTCGTACTTCGCCCTTTGTTTTAGTCTCTCGATGCACGCTGTTAGCTTCCCTTATCTGCGTCCAACTCGGCGCTAGTTCGGAGAGTATCTTTTCAAAACTTTATGGCGCACGAAAGGGAGGAGTAAAAGTTTCTTCAATAAACCATGAATTTCAAAAAGTGGCATTATCCTCCGTTGAAATGAGAGGCGAAATTACACTCAGCGTGCTCTATGCAATCCCACTAGACAAGGAAATGCTCATATAGACAGAAAAAAAAGACTTACACAGACACACGTACTGACAGACAAAAGAGGGAAAGAGAGAAAGATAGGATGGACTATGTATTTTTTTTCCGCTTATCTCCCTTGGCTGCTAAAACAATCGCTTGCTCCTCTCCCTCACTTCTCTTTTTTGTTCTACTCTCTCTCTCTCTCTCTCTCTCTTTCCAATTCACTTTGACACAAAAAATCTAATTCATTCTTTTTTTTGCAAATTTTATGACGCTCTCCCATTCTGTTCAAACTACTATTCTCGCTCCTCCTCCTCCTCCTCCTCCTCCTCCTCTTCCTCCTCCTGTTCCTCCTCCCCTCCTCTTCGTAGTCACTTTTCTACAACTAGTTTCACAGTTATCACGCGCTTTCCTAACCATCCCTCCATACAACTACAGTATTTCACTAACAATGCAAAATATATAGCATTGCGAATTGATAGCGAAAAATGTTTAGGGAGTCCTAGGCTGTGTTCCAAAGGGAGATGTGTGTGATGACGGTGACGGTAGACCAGCCAGGGGAATGTAAGGGACAGAGAAAGGCAGGTTACAATAATTACCCAAGACTGCCGCGGTGTTCATTATCTCTAAACGGTCAACACAGGGACTCTCTCTGGCCACACGCGAGGTATGAGGACCGCTCTCTCTCTCTCTCTCTCTCTCTCTCTCTCTCTGGCCATATTCGCTAACGTGCTTCAGTTTGGAAGAGTTGCTTCATGTTCTGCCTCACAAGACCTCCACACCCAAAATAGAATCCCTTTGGTAACGCTACAGTCTTTGCACGACTTATAGAACTAAACTAAGCCCTCCCATGGATCACCAGGTTTGTTTTAAAAGGTCGTGCACGGTTTCTCTATCATACATCAGTTGTCCTCTCTGTTGGTCGGTCGGTCTTTCTGTCTGGATATATGTAAATGTGTGTATGAGTATATGTATTTATGAGTGTAGTGGGATCCTATATTTCCGTCAGCGCATTGGGAATAGTGGGATTTTTTCTCTATGTTTTGCCCTTGAGCTGTCTTCTTAAATGTGAAATATTAGATGTATGTATGTGCATGTGGAAGGATACAGGAGACGCGCTGTGGACTTTACAAGAACAACAACAACAAAAAAACATCCTTCTGGACCCCTGCTGCATCTGAATCACGCAGGTGTTATTTTCATTTACTATTTTTTTTGTGTGTGTGTGCGTCGCTTGGCCTTGTTTATCTTCGCTGCAAATTCCTCCATGATGGTTCTTGTCCGTGCGTCACCACGTCTAATGAAGACATGCATGCAGGAGGCGGGGTTGTAATTACACACACACGCACGCACTCATACACACACACACACACACACACACACACACACACACACACACACACACACACTTTTTTTTGCATCCTCTCCTCCACCTCCTCCTCTTTCACAAGCCCCTTTTCCTAATACTCTTAATACCACAATAACTACTCAGCTACGAATTCTAAGATATATAATGAACTATCAAAAAGTGACGTGTAGCCAGTCGTCCACAAATTTCGTTTCGTGCTCCAAGAACTCTTACATAATGATAATCAACTGTTCATTATCCCTTCACAATCACCTCGCATGTCAAGTCGCCTCCCCTCCGCTCTCCTGCACCTCGGCTCCTTCAGGTGGCGGATACAAGGGATTTAATTAAGCTGCGAGGGAGACACGCCGCGATGCATGTAGCTCCCGGCGGCGAGTGATTGTTTGTCTAGACGTCTTTAGCCAATTAGTGCGTACCAGCGTTCCTGCCTGTAGCTGATCTTAATGACTACAACATAAGTGATTATGATGATGAAACTAATAAATCTTTCATTGTTACGATAATTATTTAAAATATAATAACACACACACACACACACACACACACACACACACACACACATACATAATAATAATACATAATAATAATAATAATATTATTATTATTAATAATATTATTATTATTATGTGTGTGTGTGTGTGTGTGTGTGTGTGTATTAACTGTAGTAGTTGAACCAGCAGTAGTAGTAGTAGTAATAGTAGTAGTAATAGTAGTAGAAATAGTAGTAAAAGTACTGGTAGTATATTAATTATTATCATTGTTAATGCTATCATTTGTACTACTACTACTAGAATACTACTACTACTACTACTACTACTACTACTGCTACTACTGCTACTACTACTACTACTACTGCTACTACTGCTACTAGAAATAAGTAAAAATAATAATAATAATAATAATAATAATAATAATAATAATAATAATAATAATAATAATAATAATAATAATAATAATAATAAAAACAATTATAATAATAAACATATTAATGATAACAAAAATAATTTCATTTGAGGTTCTTAAATGAGAGCCCAGCCATGTTAAAATATGCCACGATTAAATAGAAAAAGCATGCTATCTAATCTGTGCAGATTTATTGTAATTACAAAACTTTTACGAGTAGTTATTTGGTGCATGTTGGAGGCTGAATAATTATTTATCTGAAAAAAACGGCAATGGGTTTCTCTTGGAACACTATATGGATTGAACTAAACTGACGTAATATGACGAAGAAAAAAAAATCAAGCAAACAAGACTTAAAAAAAAGATTAGTCTCCATACAGGGCGAACCGGAGCTCATTGCTATTATAACACGATTCTAAATATTTAAATTGTAAAAATATAGGATGGTAGCATCTTGATACTATACGTAGGAATATTATTTGAGGTCTCGATAGTCTGATCTTTTTATGTAATGGCCGATTTTATTTTTAGCAACCAATAACAAAAGGCAGCCTGGTATGAAGACCTAATGCCCCTAACATTCCTCCTTTATCCTCTCGTTCTTTTAACAAGCACCAACTGATTGCTTTTTTCTCGCAGCTATTATTTTTAATCCACACGTTTTCTTCGAACAATATAGGTTGGAAATTAACGGTTTGCCGGAATGTTTTTGCAGTGGAAGGAATAAAAAAAAAAAAAAAAATAGCCTGCATTGAGCGTGCATGTTTTTTTTCCCTTCATCGTGAGGATGCGGCGGATTGTGTCTTTCTGAGAGTACACGTTAGTCTCGCACTCTCACACTTCTGATAATCTAACGAAATATTATCACATTCTGTTGTACTATTTCATAACGTATTTTATTTTTGTAATTGTTAAAAGGACAGGATATAAATTTTAGTTGAGCGGCTGATAACCTTTCTCTCCCCTCTCCTGAACTTTCTACATGGAGGAATCACTATTTTTGTGTTGCGTAATAAAACGATAATAATGAAAAGTGTGCCTGGTTAAGCGGGAGGAGGGTAGATGGGAGCACGCCAGAACACTACGTGCGCGAAGAGTCTGACACCTGTAGCTTCCGCCCACCTGGCATTATTGAGAGAGAGAGAGAGAGAGAGAGAGAGAGAGAGAGAGAGAGAGAGAGAGAGAGAGAGAGAGAGAGAGAGAGAGAGAGAGAGAGAGAGAGAGAGAGAGAGAGAGAGAGAGAGAGAGAGAGAGAGAGAGAGAGAGAGACTCGGTATGGATTCCTGCGACGTCACCATAAACAAGGTTAGTGACCTTCATATTGGCAACTTATGGTCCACAATGACTTTAATCCAAAACTCTGGTTACCCAGTACATGTAAGTGCTTTCCTTCCCTCTTTTTCCTTTCCAGATAGGGACGACCAGTTCTACCTAGTTTGTCTTCCTGACCCTCTAGTTCGTCTTTGGCACTCCACCCACAAAAACCTTTCGTAACTTTGTGACATTTAATTTTCTTTTACTTTTCGTGCAAGAAACGATATTAACAAATTTCCACCTTTTCTTAGTAATCACCACGAGTGAATACGACATTTTTGGAATTCTATATAAAATGATTATGAATTGAAAATAAGTTTGGCTGTCGCATTGCCTTTTATCTAATTTGTCACACCGAACCTTATGCTGTGATCCTTTGGGGAAACATGTTCAATGAACCATTATAGCAAAATAAGGATTTATGCTATCGGGCATATTAAGTAAAAAAGTGTTTATAAATTGTAACCCGGCAATATCAGTTTTTTTTATATTAAAAGCGTAGTCCCCTACAGGCTAGGTTATCGTTTTTAATAATATCTAAATTTAATGACATGATCAACTGAGTTAATCAAGTGCCAACATCATAGTTTAGTAAAATGGGAGTGAAGTAACACGATACAACCAGCACTCAAGAGGATTAAATAATAGTCTGATGTCTACGCGCACAATACTTTCCATATTAATCTCTAAAGCGATTGCCGGATGGGGTTGAGTAACAGCGGCATAGGCGAGGTGCTGGCGGAAGATGGTGCCGGAAAACATCGCAACACCACAACCCGGGAGCACAAAAAACAAACAAAAAACAAAAAAAAAACAAAAAAACAATGCTGAGTAGAAACGAATAAAAGAAATGGGATATCAAAGGAGGCAGCGACGGAAGAGGAGGAGAAAGAAGAAGAGGAAGAAAAGAGGGATTAGAAGGAGTAGGAAGACAACGACGGGGACAAAGAGCAGAATAAAGAGGAGAAAGAAGAAGAGGAAGAGGAAGAAAAGAGGGATTAGAAGGAGTAGGAGGAGGAGGAGGACAACGACGGAGACAAAGAGAAGAGAAGAGAGGAGAAAGAAGAAGGGGAAGAGGAAGACAAGAGGGATTAGAAGGAGTAGGAGTAGGAGGAGGACAACGGCGGGGACAAAGACGTGGAGGAGCGAGAGGAGGAAGTGGAGGGGTACTCAAAGCCACATCTTCCTCATCTTGTTCAGCCGCTTATAGGTCTCGACGGGGCGCCAGACGGAGACATGAGGTGCGGGGAGCGTCGTCACCGTCTGAGAAATTAATTAGGAGACGCTTTGTTTCCTGAAAAGGCTACCCGTTGGATTTACGCTTCGTGGAATAATGATGACGTTTGTGACAAAGACCAGGAGACGGAGACCAAAGAGAAGGGAAAAGATCTTCACGTAAGTCGCTGGCGAGGCGTGTTGCATTTTATTAGGATGATATTCAAACTTAGAGTGTGAAATTCAGTGAGTGTGTCCCGCGAATCTGTTTTTACTTTCCGTGTGTGTGTGTGTGTGTGTGTGTGTGTGTGTGTGTGTGTGTGTGTGTGTGTGTGTGTGTGTGTGGCGCCTCAATTTACCAGTTTCTTCGTTTGAAAAACAAAGTGAAATGAAAAGGTGAATTATTAAGCTTTCATCTTTACGTTCTTGTTATTTATGTTCTTCCTGCGTTCATCTCCTCCTCCTCCTCCTCCTCACCACCACCTCCTCTTCCTCCTCCATATCCTCCTCCTACTCCTCACCCTCCACCTTCTTCTCCTCTTTCTTCTCTTTCTCTTTGTTGACATATCTTCTAGTTCAATTTCGCCTGACTCTTGGGAGCGGCATCCCCTTTGTGACGGGCAGTACGAGTCCTCCGCCACACACTGCCGGCGGGCCGAAGACGAGGCCGCGTTATACGAGTGACTTTACGAGACGAAGGTATTTGCCGGCAGGAAACCCCAAGCCTCCGTGGGAACGTGTCTGTGTCCCGCTGACTGTTGGGAACCTTCTTCTGTCCGTCGGTGGCTTGTGCGGGTTGGAGGCAGGTCCCGTGTTGATGAGTCGGGCTGCGTGACTCTCTTGATGACACCCTCGAGTAGGTGACTTGTCTTTTCTTGCTCTTTTTTCTGTCTTTTCTTCTTTTTCTTACACTCCTCTCATGTTTTTTTTCTCGTCTTCTCCTTTCCCTCCCTTTTTGTTCTTGTCCCTGGTTCTCCTGTTCCTGTTCCTCCTGTTCCTGTTCTCCTTTTTTTTTTCTTCTTCTTCTTCTTCTTCTTCTTCTTCTTCTTCTTCTTCTTCTTCTTCTTCTTCTTCTTCCTTTTCCTTCTTCTTCTTCTTCTTCTTCTTCTTCTTTATCCTCCTCCTCCTCCTCCTCCTCCTCTTCCTCTTCCTCCTCCTCCTCCTCCTCCTCCTCCTCCTCCTCCTCCTCCTCCTCCTCCTTCTTCTCTTCCTCCTCCTCCTCCCCCCAAAACAGTGACATTCCCACTGAAGGAATGAGTGTTTCCCAATGATGTTGTCGAAAGGAAAAGCATAGCATTCATAAGCCACTCTTCTCCCTACATGCTAACATCTCCACTTCCCTTCCTCCCCTACACATCACCACATCAATACCACGCTTCTCCTTACATGCCAACATCTCCTCCACTTCCTTTCCTCCCCTATACATCACCACATCAATACCACTCTTCTTACATGCCAACACCTCTTCCTCACCTACACATCACCACATCAATACCACCCTTCTCCTACATACCAACACCTCCTCCATTCCCCGCCCCTCCTCTTCCCCCCCCCCTTCCAGCCTTCATAAATCACGGCATCGCTACACAACGCTTGATTGGCAGAGAGGGTTGTTGATGCATGCTCTATTCTCCCTTTTTTTTGGTCGCAATCTATGTTAGCACCGACTCTCACCCCTCTTCCCCACTCCCCCTCCTCCTCCTGCCCCCTCCCCCTAACACCTCATCCATCCCGCACAGAAAAGTCGCGTCATTAGCACACAACACTGCACAGGTAGCAAGCTGTTCCCTCGCCCCGACACCCGCCCACCCCATCAACACCACCACCACCACCATTACCATCCCCGCCGCCATCACCATCACAATCAACGACACCTCTCCAACCCCTTCTCTCCTTCATCACCATCATCATCATCACCACTACCACGACCACCACCATCACTACGACTACTACCATCCATTATGCCAGATTGACAACCACGAGTATAAAAATAGTTTCCGACGCTTTTTTTTTTTTTTTTTGCTGTCTCGTTAACACACTTTTTTGGCTACAAGTTCGCATCGTGTGAAAAACTACGCAGCGGCAAAATACATAAACAATGCTACACGTTCACGCTCCCCTCACCAACGGCAGGCAAATTGCCTCGATCAAAGAGGAAATATAGACCTGAAGCATTTAATAAGCCTCGCATATTTTCGCACCAAAAAGTTAAAAAAAAAAAAAAAAATGAAAATCGTCCTGCAGCTGCACTGAATGTAACCGATGTAATAATGAAGCCAACTTCCTTTTTTTGTTTTCTTTGGTTCAACACGTGAATGAGAGGAAAGATGGAGTGTGTATTTTTTTTTTACAACAAAGGAGACAGCTCAAGGGCACACACAAAAAAGGAAACAATAATAAAAAAAAGTTCACTACCCGCTGCTCCTAAAAAGAATCCAAAAAGGTGGTCGAAAGAGAGGTCATTTTCGGAGGAGAGGTGTCCAGATACCCTTCTCTTGGAAGAGTTCAAGTCATAGGCAGCTATTCGTCTATCTACGCTTTCTAGTATGCTATACACGTCGATTTTCTGATTTCATACATGTTCATATTAGTGGAATGCATTGATGGCGCTAACATGAGAAGAGAACAACGACAGCAGGAACATGGCACATCGTGGGTCTGACTTCGGCACCGCAGGCACACTCCTTAAGGGGCTATTACACTGGGCAAATTTTCCGTGGATCTTCAGTCAAACCACGATTTCCGCTGGCGTGGTTCTCATATTTCCGTGGTTTTCTGACGTATCCACGATCTTCCAAAGCTACGGTAGATTTCACCGAAGGACGACGGTTTTACTCACCACCATCATCAGCAATAACAAGAAACAAATGAGAACCACGCTAGCGGAGATCGTGGTTTGACTGAAGATCCACGGAAAATTTGCCCAGTGTGATAGCCCCGTTACTCCATCAAGCCATCACACCATCGTTGGAGCTTCTCATCACTCCGCACAATCCAACTTTCATCATCAAGAACTTTTTAACATACTTGAAGAACATAATTTCTTTAGACTAACTTACACCCTCTCGCACACAATAATTATACCGCCATCCCACCACTGTTGCCAGATTGTCGTACTCAGCCTCTTATATTTACCAACTTCCAACCCCAAAACTGTCTTCTGGGCCCCAATAGCGAGATTCATTTATATTTATCGTTAAAATAGTTAGTTCCTGATGTTTCTCGGCAATACCTAGGCGTCAGAAACCGGTAAATACTATGCTTTGAGTACGATAATATGGCAACACAACCCGTTTCCATCATCTAGAATTGCAATATATTTTTTCAAGATTATAATGCTGACGTGCTCACAGGAAGGAAGTGTATAATGAATATGAGTTACTTTGAATAGATTATTATATTATAAACTCGAGGCGCATCATCTGACACACATAATGATGGAGTGAGCAACGAAAGCAAGTATTTTTCCAACGTATCCGACATAGAAAAATACGGGTGACGGCATCATTAGTGTCCTTTTCTCACCCATTCCATTTGAACGCTGCAGACATCTGAATCTAAGAAGAATGAACGAAAATTAGGTTAGAAGTGCGTCTTCGTCTGTTCGATCTGATTTCATGGCGACGCTCTCTCCCTCGATATCATTAATACTTGTATTTTCTCTCTATACGATTTATTTACATGATAACCTATGGAGCAGTAAGGAAGACGAAGGGGACTGACAGGTGCAACGAGAAGTGGAGATGTTCCGTCCAAAGTCGACTGCGGGACTTTGCTTATGTTCTAAACACATTCCTTAACTCGAAAAGATTTCGTAAATACTGAGCGCTGATTGCGAGAGACTGATTGACAGACAAACTGGTAGAGAATGAAGATTGACCGAACACAGCATTACCTCACAAAGACAGACTCGGAACAACAACTTTTCTCTTAATGCTTCCGCCAGGCGGCTCATTGACTGTAACGTATGTAGGCGTGTGTCATTATGCTAATGTGAACCAACACTATTTCCGCGGATAAATGTGTTAACCTAAGAAAACTTTGCTCCTTCATTCTTTCGTTATATGTCTTTCGCTATTTAACTTTCAGCTTGTCT
>NC_066511.1:26407671-26417671 GCF_024679095.1 Eriocheir sinensis
AAATTCACACAATAGAAAGACAGAGATAGCAAGTGTTAAGTTTAAAGCAGCTGCCTTAGGTAACTTTCGTTTTGTTGATTTCTTGTTTTTATGTAGTATTATTTTCCTTCTGTGTTTTTCTTCTCTCTTTTTATTAATCACCGCCAAATGAGTTTCAGGAATGTCTCGAAAGAGTCTGGGATTCTTTCTGCCTTGGTCTGTGTCCAAGCACTGCGAGATAATAGACTGAAAATGTCCCCAAAGAATCCGCAGTGGCATAAAGGGAAAACACCAAAACATGATTGCAATAAAATCGTGTAAGTGTGGCCGCGGACGGTTGTTTTGGTGGCTTCAGTGTCGCTGATTCTGCAGCTGTTGCCTCTATTTTGGCTGCAGGTACCGGTACTACTACTACTACTACTACTACTACTACTACTACTACTTCAACTACTACTACTACTACTACTACTACTACTACTACTACTTCAACTACTACTACTACTACTACTACTACTACTGCTGCTGCTGTTGCTAATAATAATAATAATAATAATAATAATAATAATAATAATAATAATAATAATAATAATAATAATAATAATAATAATAATTACGAATATAAGCATTAAAGCTGCTGCCGCTGTTATTCCTGCTGTTGCTGTTTCTGATTCTGCCACTCATACTGCACAGACTCATGTTTCTTTTATAAAAAAACGATTGAAATATTCAGTTAATTTAATAGCTGCAGCGACATCAGTGAAACGCAGACTACACAATTCGGAACTCCATTATATTAATATCAATGAAATCAAAGTAGTAATTAATGTTAATGGCTAACATCACTCGCCGCCTAAAGCCACATTTGGTGCTAAGTTCTCACACTGGCTCTCCGATGTGCAGTGTTTTAAGCCGTGACATCTAAACATTCAGATGGCCATTTGTTCCTTGCAGAAATTTAAAGAGACAGAAAATTGGTTTGTGTTCTAGTATTGAACTATGCATGAGTCTGTGTGTTGGGGGGGGGGGGGGTACGTGTGTGTGTGTGTGTGTGTGTGTGTGTGAGAGAGAGAGAGAGAGAGAGAGAGAATGAAAAATAATATCTCTGGAACATTTTGCTACACGGGGTCTGAACATTGCTGCGTTGTATATATGTCAAGAAAAACACAACGCACTACCATTCCTCTACTACTGCTTCCACACTACTGCCACCCCTACTTACTACATACAAGATACTTCCACTCATTTTATTTTCCCGACACATGATCACGAGGGGCTCCATAGCTTAGAGGTCATTAGCCCCAACTCTGTTCGCTAATGTCTGTGGCATCCAACCATATCACTGATACTACTTAGCACTAAATCTATACATAACACCTTACCATCTATTGCGTCTAGACCTCCCTTTCCTTCCCTATTTATGTCACTCCCGACCCACCTTAATGTCACTCTCCACTACTGTAGCCTTTCTTACTACTACTACTACTACTACTACTACTACAACTACTACTACAACCATTGCTACTACTACTACTACTACTACTACTACTACTACTACTACTACTACTACTACTACTACTACTACTAGTACTCTTATACTCTCATACTAGTAGTACTCTTATATTCATAAAAATACTAAAAATCTATTACATCTCTGTTAATTGCATTCCATATCGAATAAATACTTTTACTTGTGCTCTGATCTCCCCAAAATTCTCTATAATCTGTAAATCTGATTACCTTTATATCGATCTGTCTGTTTGACCAATTTGTCTGTATGTGTCTGTCGATTTATCTTGTAATTTATCTATCCACTGGTAAATCACTCTTGCTGTCAATATTTAGCTGCCCATTATTATCAAACAGTTTATTTTTTGGTTTACCTACAAATGGAAACGCACTGTAAAATTTTTCTTTTTTTCTCCTATTTTTGTACCTTGGAAAGAAGGCCAACACAAACCAGAGTCCACATTATCTCTTCCTCCTCCTCCTCCTCCTCCTCCTCCTCCTCCTCCTCCTCCTCCTCCCGACGCGGCGCCAGGCCATGTCCTGCTGGAGTATTCATTAGGCTCAGAGGCGGCGGTGTGTTGGCGGGGCGCGTGTGACCCCTGCTTTGTGTAGCCTCGTTCTGGTAGCCGCTCACTGGCGTCCCATGAGATACACCTGGCTTATTTAGGGCTTCCAGACCGTGATGGACACTAGGCATGCGTCTGTGTGTTGGGGGATGGGGTAGGGGGGGTAGAGAGACTGGAGTGGAGCGGTATGTGTGTGTGTGTGTGTGTGTGTGTGTGTGTGTGTGTGTGTGTGTTATACGTATAGCAGGGTGAACACATTGCTCACAACTCACACAAACACGGAAACAAACAAATAAACACACACACAAAAAAAAAAAAACATACACAAATACACGCACACACACACACACACACACACAAAATTATACTAGCAATTCATTAACATCTAAACCCTTCCCTCCCTTACTAAGCACCTCCATACCACCGCGCCAACCACCAGCGATACCACTACCACCACAAACACCACCGTCATCATCACCACCACCACCACTAAACACCTGTACCCTCATACCTAAACAATCTTCCAATGCTGTCTCGCCTACCACAACAACCACCACCGCCACCACCACCTCGACCAGCGATCACAAGTATAGCACTGGTGTCGCCGAAGAAGGTCTGCGTCCCTTTTAATATCTACCAGGACACGGAGGCTACACCGGCACACCGCGTACGGACACACCTCACTGATAAGACAACTGGAGCTTTTTTTGACCATCGAACTCGACCCTTCCTCTCCTTTGCAACCGCTGATTTATTCCCAGTCTGCCATCCTCTTCTTTTCTCTCGCCTTACTACCTTTCCAATACTACCCTTCAATGTCCATCTACCTGTCTTTACTCATTACATATTTTTTGCTTACACCGGTTCCCTTACTCTTTCATCGGGTTAGCTTCTCTTTCCCTTCCCTCTCACGCTCTTCCTCTTCCCCTTATTCTCTCTTTAGTTGCTTCATTCCCTTTTCATTAACATGGCTCCTCTTTCTTTTCCTTCCTCCTTCATCTCTCTTCTGCACCTTGAATTCTCTTGCCTCTGAATAACTGACTTTCTTCATTTTCCTCTCATTTTAGATATTACACTCCCATTAGCTTAGCTCCTATTCTATCCCTCACTTTCTCCTGCGTCTCATCCTTCCATTTCAATCACTTCACTCCTATTAGGTTATTTCGCGCCTCTCTTCTTCTCACTCATTCCTCCTCCTCCTCCTCCTCCTCTCTTTTTCGTCCCTTTATTCCTCTTTCATCAAATAATCCCTCCCTCCAATTACTCTCCCTCACTCCTCTCTTCCTCCTCCTCCTCCATTCTCTTTCGTTACTTCACTCTCCTTTCCTCTAGCTTATCTCCCTCTCTTCTTCATATTAATCACTCTTTCTTTTCCTTCTATTTTACTTTCGCCCTTCTTTCCCTCGCTCTCAGCTTCTCTCCTTTCCTCCCCTTCGTCCTTCCATGACACTCAAAGGTGAAATACGTGTGATTCAGGACAGCATTACAGTAAAAACTAAATAACAACACCGTGGAACAATTTTCTACGTGTGGATTTGTTTACCACTTATTCTGTGTATATAAACGTATAAGCTTCCGATCAGCGGTGTCAAACATGCGTCCGCTACCGTCTTACCTTCGGACCGCGGATTACTAATTGGTGGCCAGTGGTAGCCGCGGAGGTAGGGCGAGAAGCTACTGTAATATACTATGAAATATGCCTTGCGTATTGGCTCTACCAGTTCCACAAGTTTGTTCAAATGCCAGTCTGTTGAATAGCAAGTCAACACCTGAGATAATGCATTCACAACGTGGTGTAGGGGAAGGACTGCTGTGATTTTACTTCCTGTATTATCTAGAGGTTCCTGTGATGCTCTGCTCTCCTATCATTTTACGTAGAGTTTATAAACGCGGCGCTATAGATGGCATCACTTCCAAATATAATGTATGGCCGTGAAGCGAATCAGGAGCCAGAAAGTGGACTTCAAAACAAAAATTCCAGTCAATATGTTGTCGTTGTGTACTCCTGTAATAGACTGCCGAATCAAGCGAGTTTAACACATTCGCTGCAGGCTGTCTTTTTTCAGAAGGGTATCCTGTGCGTCACTCAAGGAAAGTGAGTTATCCATCAGCAAAGGAAACTGTGCAAAATATGAAAAGTAATAATGGCCAACGATCTCGCCATACGAAGTACTATGTAGAGAATGACCTCTAAACCATCACGCGTTTCACACGTACTAAAATCAAAGGAATTAATAGACATAAACACAAAAATGATCACACTCTTAATATTATTGAAAAGTGAAGGTAAAAATAAGCATTACTGATATTTGCAGCCACCCCCAGACCCCACCACCCACACACCTACTTTTAAAACACGTACACACGCGTTTCCATGGGTTTATTAGCAGGTTGAATATTCATCTAAAAGTAGATGATTGGATATTGAAATCACTATGCACCAATTCAATACATATATGTGTATGGATTAATTATTTTTATAATTAAGTCAATTAACACCATATATTATATATTTTCCCTCCGTTTTTTGCCACGCTGCTCCTTCCGAGTGTTAGCACACACACACACACACACACACACACACACACACACACACACACACACACACACACACACACACACACACACACACTTTTCTATTTAAAGTAACATACTATCTCACGACATGGTATATATTCTGGAACCTTTGCTCTATTTCTTATTCATGGATATGCAAAATAAATAAAAGATGTCATATCAGATTTATTTATTCGAAAACGTGCATACGCTCGAGCTGCATTACGTAGTGACAAAAAAAAAAAAAAAAAAAAAAAAAACGTTGATATGTGCGGGTGACACGTGCCCTCTCAAAAACTATCGCGTCAGTATGCATGACCTCAGTATTGCGTGTATCAAAAAGGGTGACTGTCTCGGAAGGTCACGAGTCACGTCCATCAGTTAAAAGTAACCTGTTCCCAGTCTCACGCCCACCGCCCTCCCTCCTTCCCAACCTCCTAGCACGTCCTGGCATAGCTTCCTCTTTGGTATTCGTGAAACTGCATCCATTCCTCTTGCAGATCTTGTAGTGTAAATTTGATCACATTTTTTTGTTTGTTTGTTAATTCTAAGGGAAGTTTTGGTGTCGAGAAGGATTAGAGAGAGAGAGAGAGAGAGAGAGAGAGAGAGAGAGAGAGAGAGAGAGAGAGAGACAGACACATATACAGACACGAAGATAAATATAACAATATGCATCAGACAGACAGACGCCTTTGTGTGACGTGGAGAGGAGCAGCCACGAGGAACTGCTTCGCCATTTGTCAAAGTTTGATCACACGTCAGGTCTCATGAAAGGCTTTTGGTTCTGAATGACGAATGTTAATCTATCTATATATCTGTCTATTTATCAGCATGTCTATCCTTTTCAACCTATCTATTAATCTATCAATCTATCTATATAAACACACACACACACACACACACACACACACACACACACACACACACACACACACACACACACACACACACACACACACACACACACGCACACATACATCCAGCTTTTAGTGTCATATTGAAGCTGCTGTAGCCCTTGCTTCCAGGAGAGGCTTTAAAACACATTGAAATACTACACATGCGTATTCAGGGACCAAACAAGGGCTGAACACGGCAATGAACACAACTATGCGATGAATCACAGTTTGTAAAGGAAAACGAATTGTGACATTGAACACTGACGGCTGATGACTGCTAAACTACTGTGCCCCTGAGTTTGTTTGCTGGGTATGGCACTGAGAGACTTAGCTGCAGACGTACCTTATAGTTTCTCACGAGGTAGCGACGGTCTGCCTCTGTTGACATCTGTGATAGCGATGAAGGTCACCCGAAAACTTATTGCATTGAATACCCTGAAAGAAGAAAACGAAGAAAAGATTAGTTATGTGCTTACTAGAAACGTTTTTATGTGTGAATTCTGCTTGTCCATTTCATGAATTCCGCCTACCCATTACCAAGGCAAGAGGAATACATGATAGACGTGAGAGTAAGTGCCTCGGTGAGTGTGGTGACAATGTTCATATCTCGGAGTTTGAGAGATAATCGAAGACGCAGAATATTCCCCACACGAGGTAGTCTTTTATCTCTCAGCTGCAGGAGGATATTGCATTATAAGCAAAAGAGAAAGAATAAGAAAAATATTGCAAAGGACAAGGGGTATCTAGTGTCTGGTTATAAAGAAACAGTGCGAGGGTGAAAATCTGTTAAATGAATGTTATATATAAATGACTAAAGGTGTACTGTATCAAATTAAAAAGTGTGTGTTAAAATTATAGGTTTGGTGCGTATAAATAAAACGATCTGTTTAAATTAAGTCTACTTTGTTAAATAAAGTACTGACCACAAAGAGCATGTTGAATAAAAAAATAAAAAAACATGAACTGAACATCACAAAAAAAAAATGTATTGCATAAATATAATATACAGAAATTGTCAGAAAGGACTCCATAAACAAACAGAATGTACTTCAAAAATTCCTCGCAGATAACGTAGAATGTAAAGACAATGAACATAAACATCTTTTGAAGTTACGACGTACAGGAAATGAATAAATGAATGCATGAGCTGTATAAATGAAATAACTCACGGAACATTTGCAAATTCTTGAACGTTGTTGTTGTATTCCCAAGATTTTCTTCTCCGCATGTCAGGAGGTATGTAATCTTATGTAAATCTCTCTCTCTCTCTCTCTCTCTCTCTCTCTCTCTCTCTCTCTCTCCCCCGACCGCCCTCTGTTTCGCTGTGCAGAAATAAGCTGCATTATGGCTTCAAATTGTGAGGTATTGGGCTTTGTGAGAGGCTTCGGGCCCTTTGTTCTAGGCAGGAAAATAAGAGCAAGCGGTGGTGGGTCCGCACATTATTGCGTCTACATACTATCTACTCGGGCCCGGCCATAAAGCTTCTCCTGTCGCAGTTTTTAGCTCGAACAATGCGTTTCGTTATCTCTGAGTTGCAGACACATACATACACTCCCACACACGTATAACCACCCACAAGCATATACAAACACATGGACGCGCATAAGCAGCCACATAAACACACACACACACACACACACACACACACACACACATACACACACACACACACACACAGGATTTTTCAAGTACGACAACAACATTAAAGCTTTCCTAGAACGAATTTTTAGTTAAAAAAAAAAATCACTAACATTTTGGTTTTCACAATATTCTTGTCAACCATGAGCGTCCGAATACGAGAGAGAGAGATAGATAGATAGATAGATAGAGAGAGAGAGAGAGAGAGAGAGAGAGAGAGAGAGAGAGAGAGAGAGAGAGAGAGAGAGAGAGAGAGAGAGAGAGAGAGAGAGAGAGAGATAGTTAATTAAAAAGCCGTGGTTTCAATCGTCAGCGGTGCATGGGGAAGTGAGGGAAGGGAGGGGAGGGGCGCATTCATTTCTTCCTTTCCTCCCCTCCCCTATTCCCTCCCCGCACGCCACTCGCCGTTCTCTTCTCCACCCTGCGTCCTCCTATCCCCGGCCCAGCCTGCCAATCCTCACTCGCTTGGTTGGGACGGAAAGGAAAATATCATAACTGAGGGCCGGTGGATATTAACCTCAGGAATTTCATCATCTTCAAAGCTTCTGTAGAATGCTGCCTAGAGGTTGGAATTCTTGATGATATAGTATGTTGTCGAGTCAGATATAGTCTTTTGCTGTTGTTGTTGGTTGTTTTCGAGGTGGTGGTGATTTTGGTTGTGAAGGCGTTTTATTTAGTGTGAGTGAGACTTATATGATACTTTCCTTCAACAATATCATGACCACTAACTCAATATCCACCATTACCATTACTAATATTCCCCCTGGTACCACATAACAAAAGACTTGAGAGAGAGAAAAGAAAATAACTTGGGAAAGACGAATAAAAACAAAAACAATGACAGAAAATCAAAAAAATACTAAAAACGAAAGAAAAAAAACCCACCGACTTGTCTTTTTCTACCTCTTCTAACCGCCACAGTCCAAGCTCTCTACACAGCAATAAAATCGAGGTAGAGTAGAGGGGAAGGAAGAGGAGGAGGAGGAGGAGAACAAGGAGGACGAGGCGGCGAAAGAGGAGGGAGAGGGAGGGATACGAGGAGAGGCAACCCTAATGTTACTCTCGTGTCCCACTCCGTCTCTCTTGCGTCCTCTCTGGTTGGTGTCTTGAATCTGACCGTCGTACTGCTACTGTTGGACCTCGCTGTCGCCAAAACCCTCACACTTACTTACCGCTGCCAACCCTTTCTCCACCACTACAATCACAATCTTCCAAATACCATTACACTAACACTGCCAACCCCTTCCCCACCACTACAATCACAATCTTCCAAATACCATTACACTTACACTGCCAACCCCTTCCCCTCCACTACAATCACAGTCTTCCATATACCATCACCATCACACTTACTAACACTGCCAACCCTTTCTCCACCACTACAATCACAATCTTCCAAATACCATTACACTAACACTGCCAACCCCTTCCCCTCCACTACAATCACAATCTTTCCTATTAGCATTCCCATATTATTTTCCTCTACTGCTACAACTTGTCATCATTAGCCTGGTTACCATTATTTTACGACCATATTCGGTGTTTCTTCGATGGCTCTACCTTTACTACGATAGCGCTCATGTTACGTCTGAAATCGCGTATCTTCTTTAGGTGTGCTGTTTGCTTTTACGATATTTTACCGTATATACTGGTATTGATTTCTCTCTTCTTTTTGTTTTGTTTCTTGCCTAACATTTTAACTAGTTTTCATACCACCGTTACCGCTACCACTTCCATTAGTATATATTTCTACATCTACTGTCATTATTTCTACCTTATATATACCAGAACCGATCTATGTCTTTTTTTTGGAGGGTGGGATTCTTTCTCCTATTTTACAACTACCATTACCTCCACCACTTCCATTCAATACAAGTACTACATCTCCCACCATTACTTCTTCCATATATTAGTCCTACATTTGCCACCATTACTCTTTTTCCACTACAACAACTGTACACACTTCTACAGCTGACCATTATAAGCATTACCTCCTTTCACCAACACTCCCACACTATCACAATTCCTTACCCCATTTTGATCTTTCATATCTTCACAAAGCCTCAACTACACCACAAACTGCACGCATTCTATACTTCATTTGCGTTTATTGGAGGTACCTTTGCTTTCTCAGGATTTCATGGGGAAGGAAGGGGCTCAGTTCTATTATAGGGGAAGGAAGGAGCTCAGTTTATTTTTATAGGGAACATTCGCTTTATTATTCACTATTCCTTTCCACCCACATCTCTCCCCACCACGACCACCGGCATTGTTATCGTAAATATCATCCTCCCCAGCACGGGTCTCTCTACACAGCCTTTGTCCAGCAGCCTCGTTAGTTGGTACTTTTGTTGACGCTACATTTTAACAAACGTCGTCAGAGCTATTGCACTGCTCAAATTATAACGACCCAGTTTTCTTACTTCTTTACTTTTCTTACTCGTTCCTTTACGTCTGTGGAAACTTGTTATATACCTGAAGTAAAATGAAGTCTTAATGAACTGCGAAAAAATTTATACACAAAGGCCACTGCTGTTATTACTTCTACTGCGATAATGAACCTTTCTTCCTCATCCTTTTTCATCTACCTACTTTGCTTCTTCAGTTGATCTACCTGTCTTACGCGCCTCTTCCACTTCCTGTTCTTTTCAATATATATAGTGTGCCTGGTCCCCTCTACCCTCCTCTATCTGCCTACCTCCTGTCGTCCCCCAGTCCTTCCTCTCTTACCTCTCCTCCTCCTCCTTCTCCTCCTCCCCCTCCGAGCTTCCCCCGCCCCAGGAGTCACAGATGTGCAGGCCTCACGGCAAGTACCGTTACGGCGGCCACAACAACACTTGAAACACCAACTACACACCG